>NC_045738.1:24252344-24252592 GCF_008692095.1 Etheostoma spectabile | reverse complement strand
GTTGATCAGTGTACATTGTCCCCTTTTCAAATAAACAAATGAAATGAAAATGCACATCTTAAATAATAATAGGTAGTGATGTCCCAACTGGCACATACATGTGTGTACTGCTCATCTTTTTCCCTTTCCATATTTTGTAAAGTGTTCTTTCTGCCATATTTTATATCAAAAATCATTACATTCATACTGTATATTCAAACAAACTGGTATGCCATAGCAACCATAGAATCAAAGATAGAATGGAATAG
>NC_045738.1:24252234-24252334 GCF_008692095.1 Etheostoma spectabile | reverse complement strand
GAAGGACAGCGAGGCGACGCTCACCCGATGTGAATCTGAGGGGAGAGTTCACCTGATCATCAGACAGGACTTGCTGGCCAGTCTCCTCGATCAGCTCCAA
>NC_045738.1:24251691-24251933 GCF_008692095.1 Etheostoma spectabile | reverse complement strand
GAAGATGGAGCTTTGTAAAGAGAGACAGATGCTCAAGGTAAGTACGACCACCAACGTGGGGTTGGAGAGTCATCTGGAGATGGAGAGGGCTCAAGCTCAGGAGCTGAAGGATAAGTTGAGCAAGATGGAGGAAGCTCTCCGAGAACAGGACGAGGAGGCAAAGAAGATACTGGAAAGATCCCGGGCTTCCCATAGAGCCCAGCTGGATGAGGCTCAGGCTAAACGTGTCCACTCCCCACCCG
>NC_045738.1:24251515-24251681 GCF_008692095.1 Etheostoma spectabile | reverse complement strand
GTATCTGAGATCCCAGCTGGAAAAATTCAGCAACAGGCTGCGAAAATCCCAGAAAGAGCTCGACCTGCAGTACTTTATTACTGAAGACCTGATGGTCGAATTGGAGCAGATGAAGGGAGAGAATAAGGCCCTGAAAAAGGAAGTGGAGACTCAGAAGATGGAGCTT
>NC_045738.1:24251350-24251505 GCF_008692095.1 Etheostoma spectabile | reverse complement strand
GACAGATGCTCAAGGTAAGTACGACCACCAACGTGAGGTTGGAGAGTCATCTGGAGATGGAGGGGGCTCAAGCTCAGGAGCTGAAGGATAAGTTGAGCAAGATGAAGAAAGCTCTCCGAGAAAAAGAGGAGGAGGCAAAGGAGATTCGGGAAAGA
>NC_045738.1:24251210-24251340 GCF_008692095.1 Etheostoma spectabile | reverse complement strand
CCCATAGAGCCCAGCTGGATGAGGCTCCGGCTCAACAAGTCCACTCCCCACCCAGGGAAACAGAGTATCTGAGATCCCAGCTGGAAAAAACCCAAAAAGATCTGGACCTTCAGACCTTCATTACTGAAGA
>NC_045738.1:24251087-24251200 GCF_008692095.1 Etheostoma spectabile | reverse complement strand
GTCGATTTAAAGCAGATGAAGGGAGAGATGCAGGGCTTCAAAAATATTGTGGCGGCTCAGAAGTTGAAGATTCGAGAAGAGAGACAGATGCTCAAGGTAGGTAAGACCACCAA
>NC_045738.1:24248385-24251003 GCF_008692095.1 Etheostoma spectabile | reverse complement strand
CCTAAAACAGGACGAGGAGGCAAAGGAGATTCTGGAAAGATCCCAGGCTTCCCATAGATCCCAACTGGAGATGCAGGACCAGAACAACAAGAACCTCATGGCTGCGCTTGAGAAAAAGTTTGAACATCAGCTGGAGAGTCATCTCAACCAGTGGAAGGAGGACAAGTCATCCCTCCTTCAGGCCACAGAAAGCCTGAAGCTGACTCAGCAGGAGAAGGACCAGGAGTGGGAGAGGACTGAGAGCACCTTGAGGTCCCAGCTGGTAGATCTTCAGAGCCAGGTAATGCAAAAGCCAAAGAAGAAGAAGTGGTACAAAAAGCTTCTGCCTGGCTGAGGAAGAGAAAATGCATTTGTTCTGGTATAGTATCTGTCTGTCTGTCTGTTTGTCTGTGGTATAGTATCTGTCTTTCTGTCTGTGGTATAGTATCTGTCTGTCTGTCTGTCTGTGGTATAGTATCTGTCTGTCTGTCTTTATGTGTGGGTCTGTCTGTCTGTGGGTCTGTCTGCTTGCCTGCGTGTGTGTGTGTGTGTGTGTGTGTGTGTGTGTGTGTGTGTGTGTGTGCCTATTTTCAATCTGTGAAACCGATTTTTAAATATAAATTATATTACTTTTTTTCCCATATGAAAGATAAAAAAAAAAGGTTTTTGGTGGGAAAAACTAGACATTTGTTTAAGAACTTAGAACGATTATACTGGCTCACCTATTATATATACAGTTATAATTATAAGTCTGAAGTAAGGGAAAGCTATTTAGATCAGACTAAGAAAACGGACCACCAGACTATATTAATTATTTTTTTTAATTTTATTTCCCCTCTCAGGCTTCTGTAATTCCCTGTGAAAGAATGTGCTTTACCAGCTACAGTTTCCTAATTGTCCCACTAGAATTCAGATAAAAAACCTGCCTGTTAATTGAAGCTTGGCATTCTGTCTCCCAAGCGGGTTCCACCACCACCTGTGTGTGAGTACAGTTTCAGGCTCTCTGTAAGATACAAGAAAGAAGGCTATAGAAACTGTTAAAATGATTATAACTACAGTAGAAAGAGATGGATACCTGGTGCGACGGCCTCTCCCAGCACTAACGAACAGCTCTTGCAGGAGACGATTGCCAGGCGGCGGCACGTTTTCTGAAAGTGAACAGGTAAAGAAAAAGAAAATCATTTAAATATACCCAGCTTTGCTCGGGTGCTTTTAAAACACAATCAATAGCCACTATGACCGGGATGGAAAGCAGAAGAGGAGGGGAAACACAGAGATGGAGATATATGGAGTGACGATTGCTACAGTTTTTAGCTCTCTCTTTCACCTGCCTCTCTTTCTATTTTTTCACGTTTGTCTTGCACTCGTGCAAAGAATGGTTAATAAAAGAGTAGGGAGATCATCCTCACTGCTGAGGGCTAGAATTTGACTTCACTGACGAGTGTGTGTGTTGTGTGTGTGTGTGTGTGTGTAGGGCTGGGTACCAAATTCATACTTTTTAGGCAAAGACCGAATTGCCTCTAAGTATCGAGTATCAAAAATGCATCAACATTCAATAACCAATTTCAATACCTAGGAGTAAATCGCATCAGAGGCAGTGAGCCAATAAGCATGCTGGATTTTTGTTGTTAAAATGGTATTATTAGGAGTAACCCGTGACAGCAGCCTCTGTTTTGCGAGGGGGTTCTTAACAATAAATAAAATGTCATAATTCAATCATAAATTGACACAACAGCAACAAAACAGACACAAAACAGTCATAAAACAAAACAGAATCAGTCAGTCATTATTTAGTTTGAGGCAGAATAAGAATGAAAAGGTTATTAATAAATCAGAAGAGGTGTTACGGTATCGTAGAGGATCATGGACAGGTAGAGTTGGTACTGTTCTAGGAAAACAGGGCTTTTTAAAAGGAGTGGAGCAATAGAATGGATTGAATGATTACAGGTAGATAATGCCAATCTGAGGGGGCTTTAAACCTAAAGGCTTTCTTAGCTGTAGGGAAAAACAGAAGCAGTTTGATAACTAGGGTTATTGAAATGTATACTTTATAAATAAGCTGCATCCAATGCTGAGGCTTCTTATGAGGGTGATGGTAGAGCAAGTTTTCATACGTAATGCAATGGACAAGTCGTGAAAGGACATCCAAGAATCACAATGTGAGATGTGGTTTAAGTAGTATAGTAGTAGTTTATGTCTATGAGCCAGTGTTGTAGGCTATCAAAGTCAGATTGCAGAGCTGATTCATCTGTAATAAATTAATTGTACTACAGAGACGGGGCTAACGTAGTAGGAGCTGAAAAAAAATTTAAAGATTTGGGTCATAATGTACAATTTGTGTCATTTATTTTTGTTTTATAAAAGGGGTTTAAAAGTAATTTAGGTATGCATTGTTGAATGAGACCACATACCGGAAACGCCCTGATGCCCGTCAACCACTGTCCCAGCTATGGGTAAATAGCCCCAGCTATGTGTAAATAGTGAAGACCCCAACAGCGGTGCAGGTGGAAGATGTTGGTGTGAGAACCGCCACAACGTCTGGGAAGGAAGAAGAAGACAACCCCCACAGCCACGTGGGTTAACCCGGGAGGGTACAGCGGCTGGGGGATGAAACCCTGTGGCGATGTGAGAAAACTTAA
>NC_045738.1:24247804-24248375 GCF_008692095.1 Etheostoma spectabile | reverse complement strand
TCCTCACAACTGTATAATAACTACTGCATACAAACAAACACTAGCTCTAAAAATGATGTCATGTTTGTTGGTGTGCCGGCCCCGGGCCTGTCCTGCATGTGTACTGTGGTTTGTCTTGTTACCTTGCAGGTGTAGCGGAGACGATGATGAGATGACTGTGATCACCTGGCCGGTCCTCCCAGACTATTTAACCCCGCCTGCACAGAGACCGGGCGGACCCATTCTCCCGACGGCGCACCAACATGTTTTCTCTGTTTGAGTTTTCCCTTAGTTACTACTAAGCAGAAACTAGTACTACTAGTTACTACTTACTAGTAGTTACTAGTCCTAGTATTTACTAGTAACTACTGACAAGTGACAACATGCACCTCCCATCCTACATTACATCCATCCACCTTCCTTCATCACTGATACTGACAATCACACCTCATCGTGCTGTTGTTTGCATCATTATTTAATAAATGTCACTTTATTATTGTTACGTTGCTGTACATGTCCGTCTTTTGTTGTGGCCTGTGAGCCGGTTGTAACGGGGGGCTTGTTTGCCGTAAGTATTAAACCAAGACCTTGT
>NC_045738.1:24247697-24247794 GCF_008692095.1 Etheostoma spectabile | reverse complement strand
CTTTCATTAATCCTAGTTAGTTGCTCTTGAGGTAATTTGGTTTAGTTGAGCTAGTCTATTGTTGTTAAATGTTAAGTTGCTCTACAGTCATGTGTAA
>NC_045738.1:24247491-24247687 GCF_008692095.1 Etheostoma spectabile | reverse complement strand
TGTATAAATCAGGGGGCAAACGCTCATTTGCATCTTAAACCCTTAAAATATAAATTGGCTGAAATTATTTTTTATGTTAATTATAATATACTAAATATATTTTTTTGTCTGGAGGAACATGTTGGTCATCCAAAGAAAATACTTCAATAAACAATACAGGAGCATTTCTTTCTGGGACATTTTGCAGTTTTTACTA
>NC_045738.1:24247411-24247481 GCF_008692095.1 Etheostoma spectabile | reverse complement strand
GAGTCTCATGTAGCTTTAGACTTTACGATAAAAGATAAGATAAAAGGTTGATTTAGGGTCACAGAGCCTT
>NC_045738.1:24246784-24247401 GCF_008692095.1 Etheostoma spectabile | reverse complement strand
CTGCAATTCAAAGTTTTATGAAGAAATGCTTTAGAATATACACTGGATATTGGCACATCAGCTACAAACTTGAATTATTTGGTAAATATCAATTATCAGTTTACTTCTTTGTTTTTGGAATAATCAATAAATCCTATGATTAACACACTACACTTAAACGTACTGTAAATGACATGCAATGGTGTGTGTCGCTGTTGTTGCTACAAAAAAACACTTGTATTCATCCACTTGTCGCTGATTTCAAATGAGCTAAAAGCCTGGCAGTCTGCTTAGCCAATCACAATCAACACAATCAGTGTTTTGTACCACTTAAAGTACTCGCCATATTTGTTACTTAAGTTTCAAGTGCTTTTCTGATTGGGCCAGCTTGTTCTTACCAATATGTAGGCTTTTTCATCAGGAGTCTGGACAGAGAAGTGGAAGGTGCTCATCGAGGTGGACAGCCCCAACAGCCTGGCTGCTAACGTCTGCTCCAGATAGAGGGACCTGTCCACAAGAGACAATGTTTCATTATTTACATGTTTAGTCTTTATAGAGCATATTAACTAAACCTTCTCTTGGTCACAGTAAAACACTAATACATACACATACATAACACACACACACACACACACACA
>NC_045738.1:24233454-24246774 GCF_008692095.1 Etheostoma spectabile | reverse complement strand
CACACACACACACACACACACACACGCTTTTTTAACTCATTGAAGGCCTTGAAGATTAGGTTATGTAAAAAGTCATGTGTAGTTCTAATTCAAATTCTGTAGTTGTAATCCAAAATGATAATGTAAGTCAAATAATGCAGCCAATCTCTGAGTTCCCGTACAGTAACTTTAAATGGTTGCAGGATTATTAAAATGTTTAAGTCATATCTACAATCACTATAATTATTATTTTTTTTAAAGCCTGAAGAGTGCTGATATGGGTTATTTCCTTGGGTTTCAGCAAAATCCAGTCAGTAGTGCGTCATATATTGGATGAGATAAAGAGATGTGTTGTCTATTTGGTAATTTCATTGTGAGAGACAAAAATATATGTCAGTCACATTGGTTAAGATTCATCTTTGCTCCCATTTAACCATTTGTCATCTATTTCTATGGAAGCCCTTAGAGGCAGGTGAGATAATCCTGGTCGTTTTCTTAGTCTGGTCTAAATTGTTTTCTCTCGAGTTTATGACTTAACCCTCCAGTTGTCCTCGGGTCAAATTTGACCCATTTCTTTCAAAGGTTTCTATGTCATCTATATATCATTTTAAATTTTGGCCCAGAAAAACAAAAAATTGCATGATGACAGAAAGATAACAAGGGTTAACAGGTGAAAAAAAAGTTTGATAAAGTTCCTTACCTATTTTCAATCTGTGAAACAGATTTTTAAATATAAATTATATTACTTTTTTTCCCATATGAAAGATAAAAAAAAAAGGTTTTTGGTGGGAAAACTACGACATTTGTTTAAGTAACTTAGAACGATTATACTGGCCTTTTCTCACCTATTAATATATACAAGTTATAATTATAAGTCTGAAGTAAGGGAAAGCTATTTAGATCAGACTAAGAAAACGGACCACCAGACTATTATTATTATTTTTTTTTTTAATTTTATTTACCTCTCAGGGCTTCTGTAATTCCCCTGTGAAAGAATGTGCTTTACCAGCTACAGTTTCCTAATTGTCCCCACTAGAAGTTCAGATAAAAACCTGCCTGTTAATTGAAGCCTCTGGCATTCTGTCTCCCACAGCGGGTTCCACCACCACCTGTGTGATGTACAGTTTCAGGCTCTCTGTAAGATACAAGAAAGAAAGGCTCATAGAAACTGTTAAAAATGATTATAATCTACAGTAGAAAGAGATGGATACCTGGTGCGACGGCCTCTCCCAGCACTAACGAACAGCTCTTGCAGGAGACGATTGCCAGGCGGCGGCACGTTTTCTGAACGTGACACAGGTAAAGAAAAAGAAAATCATTTAAATATACCCAGCTTTGCTCGGGTGCTTTTAAAACCACAATCAATAGCCACTATGACCGGGATGGAAAGCAGAAGAGGAGGGGAAACACAGAGATGGAGATATATGGAGTGACGATTGCTACAGTTTTTAGCTCCCTCTCTTTCTACCTGCCTCTCTTTCTATTTTTCTCACGTTCTGTCTTGCACTCGTGCAAAGAATGGTTAATAAAAGAGTAGGGAGATCAATCCTCATCTGCTGAGGGCTAGAATTTGACTTCACTGACGAGTGTGTGTGTGTGTGTGTGTGTGTGTGTGTGTAGGGCTGGGTACCAAATTCAATACTTTTTAGGCAAAGACCGAATTGCCTCTTAAGTATCGAGTATCGAAAAATGCATCAACATTCAATAACCAATTTCAATACCTAAGGAGTAAATCGCATCAGAGGCAGTGAGCCAATAAGCATGCTGCATTCTTGTTGTTGAAAATGTATTTATTAGGAGTAACCCCGTGACATGCAGCATCTTGTTTTCGAGGGGGTTCTTAACAATAAATAAACTGTCATAATTACAATCATAAATTGACACAACAGCAAACAAAACAGACACAAAAACAGTCATAAAACAAACCTCAGAATCAGTCAGTCATTATTTAGTTTGAGGCAGAATAAGAATGAAACTGGTTATTAATAATATCAGAAGAGGTGTTACGGTATCGTAGAGGATCATGGACAGGTAGAGTTGGTACTGTTCTAGGAAAACAGGGCATTTTTAAAAGGAGTGGAGCAATAGAATGGATTGAATGATTACAGGTAGATAATGCCAATCTGAGGGGGCTTTAAACCTAAAGGCTTTCTTAGCTGTAGGGAAAAACAGAAGCAGTTTTAGATAACTAGGGTTATTGAAATGTATACATTTATAAATAAGCTGCATCCAATGCTGAGGTCTTCTTATTGAGGGTGATGGTAGAGCAAGTTTTTCATACGTAATGCAATGACAAGTCGTGAAAGGACATCCAAGAATCACAATGTGAGATGTGGTTTTATAAAGTAGTAGTTTATGTCTCATGAGCCAGTGTTGTAGGCTATCAAAGTCAGATTGCAGAGCTGATTCTATCTGTAATAAATTAATTGTACATACAGAGACGGGGCTAACGTAGTAGGAGCTGAAAAATAAATTTAAAGATTTGGGTCATAATGTACAATTTTGTGTCATTTATTTTTGTTTTATAAAATGGGTTAAAAGTAATTTAGGTATGACATTGTTGAATGAGACCCATCCCTGTGTGTGTGTGTGTGTGTGTGTGTGTGTGTGTGTGTGTGTGTGTGTGTGTGTGTGTGTGTGTGTGTGTGTGTGTGTGTGTTATGATACAAATATGGATCTAATTTGTGCCTTTAATTAACACAAATTGAGTGCTCTCCTCCCTTCCTCCCTTAGTACAGCTAGAGAGGAGTTTTGTTTATGGACATAATTCTTATAATTGAATTGCCAACCACAGCAATCGTTCTTTTATCTTCAACACCTCTCAAAAAATCCTTGGTTTTCCAAACTCCCACAATCCCAGTTTAAATGATTTGTCTTAACTGGTTGTTTCCCCGTGCAAATCCCTCACCTTTGATTCTTGACTGTCCTCTGAGCCAACAGAGCTCACTTCCTTCGTGAGAGTGTGTTCGCAGCCGCCATCTCTGGCTAGGAGGAGGAAGGTGTCGCCCAGTAAACAATCCTCGGCTCGGGGCAGCAGCTTCTTGTTCGCGAACGGATCGGGGTGGCAGCACCAGTCGTCCACGATGGCGTTCCAGTTGCCGTTAGGGAGAGGGAGAACTCGCTTAAACACTCTGAAGAAGAAGGAGAAAACAAAAACCCAATTGCAGGTCGTCTTTCTGTCATTGACCGGTGATTTTTGGAAATCCCCTCCATTGGTTCCTGCTGCAGTGAGAGCCGGTCTCTGTCAGTTAGCACAGAGGGCCAGAGGAGATCAGAATACAAACCACACGAGTATTTAAAAATAAGTGTATTAGTCAGGGATGCACCGAATCCAGGATCCAGCTTCGGACTCGGCTGAACATTGGGCTTTTTGACGGGGTTAGGTTTCTGCCAAACTCCCCCGAAATCGACGCTTGCGCTACGCTGGTTGACGTGACGCCGCCGCCGTTGATGACGGGAGAGTGTTTACGTAGGTGGACCGCTGGCTGTGAGAAAGTGAAAATGGACAACGTGAGTAGAAAAAGTGTTGTTTGGCAATGCTTTCAGTCAAAAGAAGGCGATTCAAGTCGAGCTACGTGTTCAATTTGCAATGCCGATTTGTCCCGTGGTGGCAAGGACCCTAAACACATCATTGTTGTTGTTACAACTGTCACTGCCCAATGTGAGTCGAGTGCAGATGTGAGTTGCGCATGCTCAGATGTGAACGGTTTACGGCATAACGTGTCATACTGAAATTAGTGAAATCTATGAAGTAATAAACTTTTCTCATTACAAACAATAACAGAAGATGGGAATCATTTCAAAAATGTTTTAGCTAGCTATGATAGTTTGATTGCTAACGTTAGCTCAACACCATTCCACTGACAGCCTTTGTTGTGTTTGATGCGAACTTGTAGCCAGCAGTGAACCAACTTCGTTAACTAGGTCCATTTTTACTGTTTTGTCTTTACAGAAGTCTCTCGTTAGCATCTTATATGCTACTCGTAGCAATGTGATACGTGCGCGACTCAAATCTGCACTCTCCTCACATCGGGCAGTGACAACATTTGTGTATGAAACATTTGGAAGAATACGAGTCGTGCATGAAGGACTCTACAATATGCAGCCACAACTTCAGGTCCAGCAAAGGAAGGACGCCGTTTACTGTGGGAACGGACTGGGGATGGGAGTAGGATTCTGCATTCAGTTTTGGATTCGGTGCATCCCTTGTATTATTTTCTTAACTGGAACAAGGTTGATGAGAGCCATGAGGCTGACCTAAAACATTTTGGGCCCTAAACCCAAAACAATGAGCTGAAATATGCTAAAAAAAGCTCAGCAGAACAGAGGGGAACTGCAGAGTTTAGTAATAATTGGCCGTGGCGCCGTCACTACTAGCGACCACTTTCCCACCATGTGTAGTCATCTGACCCGCTGTTAATATAAAATATTGATTAGTGCAGCTTTAATACAATACTTGTTTGAACTATTCCAGTAAAGCACTTAGTATGCACTCACAGAAACCCTTCAGAGGGTACTTTGTGATGGTTGCAGTCACAGGCAGCATTAATATCTCTGATCAGTCACATAATGGAACATATTGCTACAAAGCATAATGAGGCATAATGTTGTTGAAATCATAACTTTTACCCCGCTCGGAGCACTTCGCCTGACATTTTTTATTTCCCCAGCCCTCGTTGAAAGCAAGAAATGAGTTTTTCTGGCAACTTTTAGTGGGTTATTGCTGAGGAACACCGCCAGAGGCCAACGGTCTCGGTAATGCAGCTATTGCAATTTTCGGCGTGTCACATTGCTGACCAGGAAAAGCTGCACGCTGAGAGCTAGAAGAACAATACCACAGTCCGACTGAACCCCCTCAAGGTGATCAACTAAATTGTTTCTGAATGGGTAGCGCAGACCTTCACACTGGCTCTATAACTCTAGCCCAGTCAGGCTGACAACTGTGGACTCGGCTCCGGCGCCATCCATCAGCTCTCGTCTTTCACAGACTACCGCTTCAACCGCTGGGTCACGCCATCAATAAACACCTGGTCCTCTTCCTAAATAAAACCCTATTTCCACTGACGCTCGTCCGTCTGCTCCTCACCTGTCCTCTAGCAGCCGGGTCATGCAGCCCTGGCAGTGGAAGCAATAAGTCTCTTTAGCCCGGAGCGTCTCCACCACGCTGCCACGGGCCTCTATGGAGGGCGAAAAAGGCAAAGAAATAAATTAGCCTAGTTTGGGTGGGGCTGCATGTGAAATTCATTTTGCTCGTGATTGTGATCACAAAAACAATGTATTCCAGAAAAACTATTATTTTGCATTTTACATTTTGCAGGTTAAAAGGTTTTTAGTTCCAGGTGTTTTCACTGTTGTTTTTTACTTGTAAGTTCAATAAATGCTACATATTTCCAGAAGTCCATGAGTGCTCCTGTTAAATAATCCTGATTAACCAAAATGATTATCATTATGTTCTTTTCCAAAACCAAGCAGCACAACAACAGAGCACAGATTCGGGGGAAAAAAAACACTGGGTGGTGAATGTGGCTTGGAAAGGAAACAAGCAACTCATCTGATTCACATTAGATTTGTTGAGCGCTGTCCTTAGCTGTAACTTCTTGCGGCGCTGGGAGTGACATAAAAAAATGCCAAAAGATGAAGTTTGGGGATATTATGCAACGACTCTGGGGTGCACTTTTGATGAGATGAAACCAAAACTTAAAAAGGGACTATTCTCATGGCTCTGATGATCATTTGCTAGTGGGCCATTAGGGACACTGTGAACAAAATGTGTGACTCAGTCCAAGGAATTCAGAATAGAGAGCAAGCTCTAAATAGCTACCAAAAAAGACTTTGTTCTTGCCTCGGCAAAAAGGAGTCCAAAAAGTGGGGAGGGGGCCGGGGGTGCACATGTCTGGATGGGTTTCCGTAGCTGTCCTGGACATTACCTTCATCTGTGCTTGGCGTGACACTGATGCGCAGCCTGAAATGCAGCTCCTCTCCGCAGGACTCTCCCGCGGGTGTCGGGACACAGGATCCCGGCTCCAAGGCGACTCCTGGCGGCAGAGTCAGGCTCAGCTCGCCTCGGGGCGTCCCGATGAGGAGAGAGGAATCTCCCCCTGTCACGACCACATCTGCCGGACTGCTGGCCACGGCTTTCCTGGAGAGCAGATGCCAGAACACTTTATGCTTTTAACACTTTAGAAAGCATTAGGTTTAGAGATATGTTGAGTGTTAAAGTATTATAAGCTCTCGACTGCGGAGGCTGGATCATTTTTCAGATTCAAGACCATTTCAAGTTGAATCACGGCGGGGTCCTCGATCACCCTGTCAGGGATCTAATTCACAATGACCGGCTTGCTCAACATTATCCCTTACGTGCATAATAACTGAACAACAAGCAATATCACAAAAATTACAAAAATTACCAATATCAAGGCCTCAATACAGTGATTAACGACTCAGCCTAAAGTGCAAGACTTAGACTAGACACTCTCACACACACACACACGCACACACACACACACAGAACAAAGTCTCTTGTTTTCTCTTCCAATGACTGCTCCAACGTTTAGGGCCTTCTACAGTACAGAACTATTATTAATAATACTACTTATACAGTACAATCTGAAATACCACGTCCACCTGGCTGCTGCAGTCTCAGCCAAAAGGAAGAATTGAATAATGAACACCACCAGGTGAAAGAAGCACTGCTTCAGCGGAAAAAACAAAGTGGATACAGACCAAGCAGTACCTCTGGTTACAGGGCTGTACTTTTTTTTCAAAACGACTTTATTTTTTTCTTACACCACTGGAAACATTGACAGTGTAAAGTCCTATTTGTGGCTGCTGGGCCGCTTTTACGTCCTCTCCTTTTGTGAGGAATGCTGAACTTTTGCTCTCATAGTCTTGAGTACAAAATGTAGTAATACGCAGGAAGAATTAGGATTCTCCCACTTTGCAGTAGTGGTGTACAGAGTCCAGTGTAAATCCAGTACTTTGGGAGAGAGGTAACTCATTTCACTGCCTGTCGAATCTCAAAAACCCCAGGGCGCCCGGATAACTCAGCTGGTAGAGTGGGCGCCCATATTAGAGGTCCACTCCTCGACGCAGTGGGCCCGGGTTTGACTCCGACCTGTCCATCCCCTTTCATGTTAACAGCTGCCCAAAAAAATTAAAAATCTCAATAACTCCATCTAGTGATGCTGTAGGTGTACTACATCTACATTCTCTGGCTCAGAGCTTTGCCACTACACTGTATAGTTCATGAATTGGCAACAATTATATGAACAAAACTGTATTCATATAGCACTTTTTAGGTTTACAAAGTGCTTTACAAACAGAAAATATGCATTATGAGTACAAACTCCTAATGCTTAAAGAAGTATTTAAATCATCAGTCAGTAAAAGCAGCAATAGAACACTATTAAAAATACACCTTTCCAAGTAAAAGTCCTGCAAAATAAATTTAAAAAGTATATGTATCTGCAAAAAGTGTACCTAATGTATCAAAAGTACTCACATTACAGATTTGACCCTGTCAGTGTTAGATCACTGTTTAATTATAGGATCATACGTATAAGAGGTTTGTAGTTTAATCTATAACAATGCATTATATGCATCATTTATTTTACAAAATTAATAAATCTAAAGTGTTTAATATACAACCTCAACATGAAAATTAAGTAGTGACTAGGGTCATAGCCGTCACGTGAAAAAGTAGAATTTCCCTTCTCTTAATACATCCATGTATCAAATGCAGGAGTAGAAGTATAAAGTAGCATTCTGTAGAAAAACTACAGTACACACGCCTCAAAACGTACTTTTGTCCAGTAACGTTACGCTATGCAATATGTGATGTAATTTACTCGGCAATTAAATGCAAGTAGGATAAACACTAAACAGGTAACAATATGTAAAACCTATTTTCATAGTGTAATTTGATACTCTTCTACATCAACAAAATTAAAAGATTGTATATATAATTATATATACACACCACACACCACACACACACACCCACACACACACACACCACACACACACACACACACACACACACACACCAAACATGACTTTCAGGACACCAATTTTTTTGTGAATGAACAATGTATTGTAAATAAATAAATGAATTTCTTCCTTAAAACACGGGGGCATTAGTATATACACGCCTATGTTAAATTCCCATAGAGGAAGGCACATTTTTATTATTAAAGGCCAATTATTTCATGGTTGGATTTTCCTACTTTTTTTGAATTAAGGCATTAAGATCAATTTCCAAAAGGAGTGAGTTTTTTTTTTTTTTTTTTCGTCTTTTTAATCAACTTTAGCAAGGGCTTGAACACTTTCTCAAGCCACTGTACACACACGTGTGCACATTTGGGTATATACACACACACACACACACACACACACACACATTTAATTTAATTTTGTTGATGTTGACATTCTAGAAATGTCACAATGTCTTTTAATGTTGTTACTTTACATTATCCAAGCCACTTCCAATTGCTACATGTCAGAGGTCGCGCGCCTCTGGAGCAGCTCATTTTGATGAAATTACTTGTGTGACTCATTTTCTGACACATCTTTGTTATTGCTAACTACTGCAGTGTTTAAAAAAAAGTGCCATGAAACGAAGTGGCGAAATTCAAACAGTTAGCTAGCAAGCTAACTCCGGGTTTTGAAACACCATAGGCTACAACGTTCTACGGTAATAAACGAAGGCTACTCATCTCTGCGCTATAACGGTAGCTAGCTAGCTAGCACTTAGCTAGCTAACTAGCTATAGCTAGCTAAGTGCTTAAAGTGCAGTATTAGTTCACATTTATTGGGCTAAGTTAGCTTATGCTCTTAGCTAGCCTAGCTTGTATTGTAAACTTGCCAAGAAATAGAATAATGTTAAATAATTGTTTATCTCGCTAGCTTTCTATATCAAAATAATTACCCGACAATTAGCAGTCCAGTCTGAAGCCTTTTTCTCAGCTCTAAGAAGACTCCAACTCCATGTGTTTTGGCTGGCATCTCCAAGTCTGCCATCAAGTCAGCTCACTATTCAAAAAGTATACATATAAAAGAGAAGAAAGAAATCATACACTAATCAAAACTCTGGGTGACTGGGTGGCTGGGTGACACTAAGGTAAGAACAACATTAAACCACATCTATCTGAATTAGCGTTAGCTAGCTTGGTAGAAACCAGAGGTTGATACTTGTCTGCAGCCATGCAGCATGACGATACCACTGAGGTCAAGTAGCCACAGTAAGAGAAGAGCATCCGGTCAGGCATTTCAAAATAAAGAGGTTAAACAGATTTAATACATTTTTACATTGTATACTTACATCAATTGAAAAGGACTGATAAATGTTTTGTTTGTGCCCTTTCACACTTAACCTTCTTTTAATTCTACTGTATAGAAGAAAGTAATGATAAAGGGACATATGCGGGAAAAAAAATAGTATTAGAGGAGTATTTCATGAGAAGGGTATTATTATGGACCCCACTCATGAATCATGACAATCAAACCTTTTGCTCATAAATTGTCATCTCATAAATGTTCTACTAGTCTTGATTCTTGGTTGATTCCACAAGTGACCAACTATTTATCTGATTCATTATATTATTGTATTGCATTATCATATTTATCTGGTGTAAAAATGTTTATGTTCACTTTCAGTCATAATGCTAAAGAATTATCAGAGAAACAGATTGTTCCAACTATGAGTTTCTCTGCGCACTGTGTAAGCACTGAAATAGGCCTAAGAAATAACGTAATGTAATGTAATGTAAATATAATGTAAATAATGTAACGTACACTTTATCAATCCCAAAAGGGGAAATTACAATGTCCTATAGATAGATTGTTTTCCACAGTCCCTCTACCAAACATAAACCCAAGATCAACGCAGGACCTGCCTTAGTTGATTATTTTACTTTGGTGGTGCAAATGAAGAAGTATTTCAAATAAACAACTGACATTCAGTTAACTTGAGAGTTTTAGACTTTTGGTGGGCTGACATACACTAAAATACAAAACAATAACATACACTAACATTTACTAAAATATAGGGACGCAAATCGTTAAAGTCAAACTTGAATTTGATCAAAATGTGGATAATATTCAGCTTTTAATTTGAAAGAATAGCACATTATTTCCGGGACTCATTTGTGTGACTGTGGGTGGCTTGACACAGCCGAGAGGCGGAAGACGTCCATGCGGAAGACCGGAGCGGTTTGGCTCGGGTTTGGACGCTGAACGTAATCTGCAGTGCAGTCTGGGAGCTGTCAATCCTTTTCGCTTTGTATCGGCACTGGAAGCTACTGATGCGCTCATCACTATTTATTTACATACTGAGGGACAACACTCAGAGGAATAAGACTATGTAGAATAGAATCACCTATTATCTGCATCCAAAGCCTTCTGGTAAGAGACCTGACTTATATGAACGGGTGACACCGGGCCCTGCATCTCTAACGTTATCATTTAAAACAACCTGCTAACGTTGACGTTAGCTAGCTGGTCACATTGACGGTGTCATCCGTTTTTACTCAGCAAACCGGACACATGATTGAATGACAGTTGCTAGCCAATATCCTACATCGGTAAGCTTTTCTTTGTACACTATAAGTGCCATGTACGTTAGCTGAAATCCCCTCACCTAGCTAGGTAACGTTAGCTATAGCGTAGGTTATACCTCCCCTCTCTCACACTTAAATGATAACGCTGGTAACGCGTTTAAAATGTTGCAAATATTCCACAGCTAAATGTACGTTTATATACATTTTTAATGTGTATTTTCCACCCCAGAACCATAGCTCCAAGTGCTGTAGTTGGGACGACAGCGACGTGCACACCTGCTCTACTGTAACTACAGTATGTTAACGTTACTAAAGGCGGTCAGTTCTTCTTGATGCTGCTAACTAGCTAACGGGCTAAGTGCCAGCAAACCATGCTACTTCTAACTCAGAACAACCAAAAACAACCAAACGGGAACGTTGTGTGAAGGTACGGCGCAACCGCAGGGGAACGTTACCGTTGGTTGGTTCTCTTAACGTTTAGAGAACGTTATAACCAGGAGGGAACGTTCCCTAAACGTTAGTTTTTGGTTTGGTTCGAACTAACCTTTAGAGAACCAAAAACTAACGTTCTCTAAACGTTCTGTGTTAGTGGGGACGCTAGTCTCTTACACATAACGTTACATTTCCCCTCAAGCTACGTACTAAGACTGAATTAGCCACTCTGTCGTTGAATAAGTAGCTACACTACTTGTCAAACTGTCAGACTCCGTTCAGTTCTCTGTCTATCACGGCAGACATTTTGCCCTGTCACAGCCAGAAAAGCACAGGTGTGACTAATAACATGCAATAATAGCCTAGCTGATGCTCGCTGATATGGTTACCTGGGACACTAATGGTGCTGAGTCATCCTTAATGTTGTTACGGCCGTGACAAGTTCAAATGTCCACCGTGAAATGCAACATCCTTTTTCTAAATCAGTTTGAGCCCCTCTTAAATGTGATACCAATGCCTTTAAAACTCCATATAAGAGAAGTATATTATGTAGCGTGTCTAACAGTATTTATTAGTGGTGCACAATTCAGAAAATGTCCCGATTCGATATCGATTTTTAGGCTCAAGATTCGATTCACAATCAATTTTTGACAATTCTCAATTTAAAAAAACGAAATAATTGTATGGAAATGTAGTTACTTTTCCAATGTGATAGTTCAAACTAGGGGTGGGAATCAAACCTGGGCCTCATGATACAATATCATCACGATACTTACAATGCAAAGACATATAATATACAAAACATACATACAACAACATTCTATGTTATTGGTATTACAGATAGATATATAGATAGATAGATAGATAGTAGGGGTGGGAATCACCAGAGACCTCACGATAGGATATCATCACCATACTTATTTCATGATACAATATAATTGCAATCTTAAACATATTGCAATATTCTGCAATTATGTTGCAATTTAAATCTTTTATCATTTATTCCCCATTTCACATTTGTTTCATCTAAAAAGATACATTTCTCTGTTTGCTCATCTCACTTTAATTTTATTGCTGCAAAATGGGATTGTCAAGCAGACAAAATGACCAACACGTATATAATAATAGATTGATACTTGGCTTCTGAATATCGATACAGTACTGCCACAGAAAATATTGCAATACGATGCTGTATCGATTTTTTTCCCCCACCCCTAGTAACACGCGATTAAAAAATATTGAATATGAATGGAATTTGAATCTGTAGAGCTTGAATCGCGATACGAATGGGAATCACCACCCCTAGCATTTATGTTTTGAATCATAGCTTGGATGATACTGTAGCATGGACGTAACAACTCTATACACTAACGAGAGCCTGTTTAATGGTGAGGCTGTTAGGTTGAATGTCAAATAGCAGTCAGACTCATCCCTCTCCCTGTTCACCAGCTGCAGAAATATGTCGCCTGAGCACCATTCCTTTATGATAAATGTGTTCCTGAAAGATTGCATTGTAGGAGCGGCAACAGACGCATTGTGTGAAAGTTGATGACTCCTCTTCTTCCTCTTTTTTTTGAAAGTCCTTCTGTGATTTAGCCCGTCGCTGGTATCTCTTCATTTCCACAACATGTTAAACAAAGATTGTAATGGCTGCTCATGTCAGACTTTGCTCCTCTGGCTGTAAAGACTCTGGTCTTTTAAATTGGCCTCAGCTATGCCATGGCATGTTTTAGAACCATGTACTGATTGCTATACTCAGTTTTTTTTTTTTCTCCGTGGCCAAGTATGTAGATGCCTGAACTTGAACTCATAATCAGTTTGCGTTTTGAGTCTTTTTGTTGTCTTTTTTGTTTGTTTTTCATTGCAGGTGTGATGTCCTCATGCATGCCTGGTGTTTGACATTAGCATAACAACCACCCAGGAGAATGAATGCAGAGGAAGTGGAGCTGCTCAGTGACTCCAAGTACAGGAACTATGTGGCAGCAGTGGACAAAGCCCTCAAGAACTTTGAGTACTCGAGTGAGTGGGCAGACCTCATCTCCGCACTGGGCAAACTCAACAAGGTAATCTCAGGCTGCTTGACAGACACTGCACTAGACTACAAGTTGTAAAGAATGCAAAGACATATGCATGCAATATACAAACACATGTAGAATGTACAAAACATTCATACATACTACATTATCTGTTATTGGTATCATAGATCACTTTAATTTTATTGCTGCAAAATGGGATTGTCAAGCGTACAAACTGACCACCACATATATAATAAAAGATCCATACTTGGCTTCTGTGTATTGATACAGTATTGATACAGAAAAATCGATAGATAGATAGATAGATAGATAGATGG
>NC_045738.1:24230364-24233444 GCF_008692095.1 Etheostoma spectabile | reverse complement strand
GGATGGATGGATGGATGGATAGATAGATAGTTTATTTTCATTGCATATCACTATACAACAAAATTAAGATTACATCAATCACTCACTTAGCAGCATGAAGATAGAAGATAAAAAAGTGACAGTGGCAGCAACAATAAATAGATAAATATGGAGTAAAAAGACAAAGTATTAATACCATACTAAGAAAACCAGTGCATTATCAACACGGTATGGTTCTAGTCCAGCTTCAGCGGCTCATTTAGCCTGCGGCCGTGGGGAAAAAAACTATTTCTCATGCGGTTTATCTGCGCCCTCATGACCCTCAGCGGGCCTGAGGGTAGGGTGTCACATGAATGATGCTTGCTGGTCTTCTCTGCAGCCTCCTGGAGTGTGTGTCCTCAAGGCTCGGGAGAAGGGCCCCACCCGCTGCAGGTCCTTTCTCTCCTCGGTGGTGCATCGTAGGGTTCGCAGGAAAAAGAGTCTGCTGAGCCTTTTTCCCTATCTCCTTAGTGTTCACTCCCCAGGTCACATTCTCCACTAGATGCACACCTAGGTAGGCCTGCACGAAAAATATGAATCACGATTTTTTTAGCTTAGAATTGATATCACGATTCTCTACCTCTGACGATTTTGACCATGATAAAACAAAACAAATTGGCAGTACCAAACATGGATTTGTTTTGGCGTCTACGGAACATTACTCACCACCACAAGCATGTAAACACAGAAGCTTCAATGGATCAAATCCAGTCTGTGTTTAATACTCACAGAAGAAAGTAGTAGTGTTTGTGATGCACTGGGCTCGTAAAATGAAATGAGAATCAAAGTCAAGTTATTTAAAAATTAAACCGTGAACAGGTTGAATCGAGATCGCGATTTTTATAACGATTAATCGTGCAGGCCTACACCGAGGTATCTGAAGCTTGGGACCTGTTCCACCTCCTATCCATGTATCACAAGAACGTGACTTTTGTTTTTTTACCTTCCCTGAAGTCAATTATGATTTCTGTTGTTTTCTTCGTGTTGAGGATTCAGTTGTTTGTGCTGCACCATGATACCAGGGATTGGACCTCCTCCGTGTAGGTGGTCTCCTCATTGTTGGTTACCAGCCCCACCACAGCGGTGTCATCTGCAAATTTGAACATGGTCATATGTGAATAGTAGAGGAGCGGACTGAGGACACAGTAATGGACAAGTGTAGCAGATGAGCCTCACTTTGAGACTTTGTTGGTACTTTCATCTATGAGATAGTTCCGGTGCCGCCGGAAGTTCCATTGGATGTCCCTCATTTTCGGACGTATGTCCGTCATTTACGCCTTCTTTGTGTTGTCGCTCTAACCTCTGGTGGATTTCTGAGGACTATGGTTAAGATCGCAGATCTTGCAGGGTAAATTCAGACAGCTAGCTAGACTATCTGTCCAATCTGAGGAAGTGGTTACCTGGTCTCAGATCTCTGCAGGGTAAATCCAGACAGCTAGTAGACATCTGTCCAACTGAGGACTATGGTTACGGTCCTCAGATCTCTGCAGGGTAAATCCAGACAGCTACTAGACTATCGTCCAATCTGAGGACTATGGTTACCTGGTTTCAGATCTCTGCAGGTAAATCCAGACAGCTACCCGACTATCTGTCCAATCTGAGGACTATGGTTACCTGGTCCTCAGATCTCTGCAGGTTAAATCCAGACAGCTAGCTAGACTATCTGTCCAATCTGAGTTTTCTGTTGCACGACTAAAACTACTTCTGAACGTAAACAAGTTCCTTCCCGGGGCTATTTTGCAGAGGGACTGTTGCTCCGTCTGGAGCTTAGCGCCGCCCAAGACGATTGTGATTGGTTTATAGAAATGCCAATAAACCAGAGCATATTTTTTGCCTGAATGTTGTGTGGACTAGCCAGACCCTCCTTTGCAGCGCTGTGGGGGAAGGTCTGGCAATGCGAGACTAGTATTTAGGCTAGTGTACCTGCATGGGTTCAAAAATAAGTATGTAAAATTTGCATTACTGCATATGCCAAAATGTTTGCATATTCATATAAAAAACAAGCATTCTGATATAGTAAGCCACCACATCATGACAAGAGACATACAAGCATCTGAAAACACATCTCTTCTTGTGTGAATTGGACAGATACAGTACACATTAGTGGTTGCTACACTGTTGTCTACACACATGACTAATATCAACTATTGTTCACATTCTGTCTCAGGTTCTGCAGAACAATGCAAAATACCAAGTGGTTCCCAAGAAGCTGACAATAGGCAAAAGGCTGGCCCAATGCCTCCACCCCGCCCTGCCCAGCGGGGTCCACCGCAAGGCCTTGGAGACGTACGAGATCATCTTCAAGATCATTGGACCCAAGAGGCTGGCCAAAGACCTCTTTCTTTACAGGTAGTACTGTAGTACCACTCTCAGTGGCCAATACAGTTAGCTGGAAATCAGCTTTTCAGCTAAGTCTCTGGAGCTTCACGTCACTCATATCTTTTTCCTCACTGCAGCTCTGGGCTCTTCCCTTTACTCTCCAACGCCGCGATGTCTGTGAAGCCTGTGCTGCTGGGCCTCTATGAGACCTACTACCTGCCCCTGGGCAAGACTCTGAAACCAGGCCTACAGGGACTACTGACCGGGGTACTGCCCGGTCTGGAGGAGGGCTCTGAGTATTACGACAGGTGAGAGAGAAAAACACTTTTTAATTTAGATTTAAATTTTTAATGTGGACATTGGAACAGGCCATTAGGAGAACGCATTTCATAGCATAATGTGGAAGGGAACTGATTTCCGATTGTATGAATGATGCATGAGTTGTATGAGTCATTGCAAGAATAAAGTTTCAAATTCTCACAGCCCAAGACTTCTGTCTCTTAGACAGAACCAGTTCAAAACTAAGAAGGACCTGCAGATGTGTGTGTCTACTATGTTTACATTTACCCTCTCGAGAAATTCCATATTTACACCACTTACTTTATACTTTTCTTTTTATTTGTCTTGTATTGATTAAAGTGCCCATATTCTGCTCATTTTCAGGTTCATAATTGTACTTTGAGGTTGACCCAGAATAAATTTACATGGTTTCATTTTCAAAAAACACCATATTTTTGTTGTAC
>NC_045738.1:24230147-24230354 GCF_008692095.1 Etheostoma spectabile | reverse complement strand
TGCAGATCCTGTTTTCACCCTGTGTGTTTAAGTCTCTGTTTTAGCTCCAAAGTGAGACATCTCACTTCTATACTATCTTTGTTCAGGATTAACTAGGAGACTTCTAATAGACCAGGGCCACTTGTGGAATACCTGCAGAACCGGGACAGGAAGTAGTTCTTTTGGAGATTATGGTGTTAGTTACTAGTGGGTGTTGTAGCAGTGTTT
>NC_045738.1:24230047-24230137 GCF_008692095.1 Etheostoma spectabile | reverse complement strand
AGAACGAGCTAGCATGCTACGGTTAGCCGCCTCGTCTCGGCTAGTGACGTAGAAGGCCGTGCAGATGTTGAACAGCTCACCCGGAGACTG
>NC_045738.1:24223709-24230037 GCF_008692095.1 Etheostoma spectabile | reverse complement strand
ACATTCAGAAACCGGATCTCACTCAAAACACCGTGGGTGTTTTTTTTCAAGTGTGTATGCGTGAGAAAGCACCAGAGACACAAAATAACCCCCCAAATCCCAGAAAAAAAGAGGTTTTTTTTTCACAATATGGGGATTTTTTAATTTTTTTGGCTAAATCCTGGATCTTCCCAATCCTACCTACAGCACCTTTAAGTGTCAGCAATGCCCCATTTAATGCTATTAGGAACACCTCTGCTTTTCCTGGTATGTCGTACAATGTCAGCTGTTAAACTTACCTTTTTTGTTGGGGTCAACATGTATACGGTCATCTTGTTTTTCATTTAAATTCACACTATATTTTAGTATGTCTATATCTTATATTTAACATTTTACATTCTTTTTTTAACAAGGTCTTTATTGATTTTTTACACAGTATTTTACATTCTTTCGTTGAATTTATTTTGCTTCTGTCAAATTGCACAGGTTAACAGGAGGTTGGATTATTTTTACTACCTCCTGTTGCCATTTCCTGTTGCTCTTTCAATAATTCAGTTTCCACATTGAGGGAGTTTGAGTTTCCTAATGTCTTAACGGTCCAGTGTGTAACGAGCTTAGTTGTTGATTATCAAAATCTGTGTTCCCCTGTTCAAAAAGTTGTTCTTCTTCATGATCATTTACCACCAACATCAATTCCAAGTATTCCTTTTGGCTTAATTTTACATTTGCATGAACTGGGGTAGACACTCCATATTCATGCGCCATCTTGAAATGCGTTAGGTAAGGGACATACAGGACATACTGCTCCGCCTTTTGCGTTTTCACTGTCACATGATGCTGCTAACGGGTATTGTTGACTCTGCAGGGTGCCCAAATATTCGTGCCCCACTGTAGATTATAAATGAGATGAGATTCAACTTTATTGTCATTACACATGTACAGGTACATTGCAAAGAAATGCAGTTTGGCCAAATGGCCATATAAACAGCAATGAGTGCTCTGTTCAGAGAAAGCTCACCAACATTGAGTGATGTATCTCTCCCTCTCTCACTCTGGTGCCTTTATATCGCATGTGATTGTGCATTTACATCTACAAGACCCCAAAATAACCAGCATGTAGTTGTGCTTAATTCATTGCTCAACAATTGCTCATTAAGACCATCACATGTGGGCCTAAGCAATGACGGCCTCCATCTGGGCAGGGCAGAAACAACATGTATTTTCACTTCTGGGGGGCGAGGGGGACAGGCCTTGACACTTGTGCTGTCAGCCTCAACCTTTAGACTTAAGGAAAGCAATGACCTCATGTTCCACCGAGAATCAGTCCTCCTCATTGTGTTCCTCTCCACATGCTGGTGCCGTGGCTTGAGCGTATGTCTTGGGTTTGGTTTCCAATCCTATGACAATGAAATCCTTCATCCGTCTGTGCTGTCCCAACTTATCCCCACATTCCTCTTCTTCTTGTCTTTTTCTGCATTTAGTAGCCTCAAGGCTTTGACCACACCTACAAAATTATTTTCTAATGCTGTCTTACCGGGATTTTCTGATTTCCTCAACTTCCTTAAAAGAGAACTATTTTTTTGGCCCCATTTTGGCTGCAAGGGCCTTTTCTTATCTGTGCAGCTAGAGCATTGGACTGGCCTGGTGTTAGCCAGACTTCTACCCTCTCCCCACATTTCTGAGTACCAGCCGTGCTTTATGGACTGCTGCCACTGTGGTAGGAGGTCGGAGCGGGTGTGTACGTAATTAGCATGTTCACTGTGTCCTCTGTGTTGTTGATAGAACCAACACCCTGTTGGAGAAGGTGGCTGCAGCCGTGGAGCAGTCGGCCTTCTACAGTGCCTTGTGGGGCAGCATCCTGACCAGCCCAGCTGTGCGTCTCCCTGGGGTGACCTTTGTTCTGCTGCACCTCAATCGCAAGCTGTCCATGGAGGACCAGCTCTATGTCATGGGCAGTGACATCGAGCTAATGGTACAAGACAGTACACGACAATACAAGCATCCCTTTTTGTGGCAAAATTGCATGCCCCAAAATGAAATTTGCATTTGGAACAACATTTATTAAGCCACCTTCCAGTTCATCAGATGAAATATTTAAATGTCAACATCATAAAAATGTAGTGTATGACCTTTCTTTGGCATCTTTGGCTTGTGTTGGCTTTTTCAGATCGATTGCAATTGCAGGTTTAACTTGAATCTCTGTGTTGGTTAAAACGGGTTAACAACAGTGTAATGTTTTTGCATGATGGTCTACATTTTTTTTATGTGCATAGGTAGGTTGAATAACGATGTGTCTCTGTTGTCACCAGGTGGAGGCGGTCAGTACCTCAGTCCAGGACTCCAGTGTGTTGGTGCAGAGGAGCACCCTGGACCTGATCCTCTTCTGCTTCCCCTTCCATATGAGCCAGGTAAGGACAGCTGTGTGACTGAGCTCTGCTAAAACGACGTGAGCATCCACACTGCTGAACGGTAACGCTTTGTAAAGAGTGGCGTCAGACAAGCACGCACTACACACTGCAGCATACAGCAGACGTTGCAACCTAATAGGCGTGTGCAAAAAAAAAAATCGATTCATAGAATTCCAAAAATCGATTCATTATTTTTATTTTTTTCGTTTTGTAATGGAGTTTATACTATCCCATGGGAAAAGTAACCACACGTACAAAAATCAGTATACAACGTCAGATGACAGGGATGTATGTAGTAACATCCGATAACATCCTTTCTTTGTGGATTGTCCCTGTGGCGCAGACACCGCTGCCTTCCCCGGGCTACAGTGGCGCTCAGAGCTCCAGAGAGCCGGGGATCAGAGCAGGTGGCCAGATTAGTGCAGAGCACTGCAACAAAAACACAGACCGTATGATAATAACAGCCAAAACACAACATTCACTCACCGTGACATCTGAATGTCAATGTCAATGTCATATTTATTTATATAGCACACTTCCAAGGCCGAGGCCTACCGAAGTACTTTACAGTAAAATAAAACAGATACAATGGAAGACACAATAAATAACAAATACTAAGAAAATAGAATACAACATTCATCAAGACGGCTCCCCTGAGCCAAACGCTATTTCAAATAAATAAGTCTTCAGCAATGATTAAAAGGGACAAGCTTTAGCAGTCCGCACAGCTACAGGCAACGAGTTCACAGAGTTGGAGCAGCACTGGAAAGGCTCGATCACCTCTGGATCTCAGTTTCGATCTAGGAACCTCTAGGACCATCAGACTGGTGCACGGAGGTCTCTGGAGGGCCTATGCAGCCTGACAAGGTCCGTAAGGTACTCTGGGGCAAGCCCATGAACATTTAAAGGCAAATAGAATAACCTTAAAATCAATCCGATACTTTACCGGAAGCCAGTGAAGCAATGAGAGCACTGGAGTAATGTGCTCCCGCTTCTTCCTGCGGTGGTGTCTGTGACATGAGAAATAGTTTGTCTATAACACACAGAGCTGATTGGAAAAGTCACGTCACGCCACTACCTGTGTGAAACACACCTCTCCGAAGTGTTTCTCTCCACCGTGCTGTGTTGTTAATTCAGATGGATTTTGATTGGCTGTCAGTGATTCTGTTGTTCATGAAATCTTTCTAAAAGTGATCCCAATGCTGCCGTTATAGTTGGATGTGGACTCTGCCATCCACTGGTGTTAGGACACTTTTTTAGAACTATATATACAGTTTTACAGTTGGACCCAAGTAGTATTAGTACTAATATTGACATTGTTACCTTATGTCAGATGTCTTTTTCTCTGTGCATTTGCATGTGTGATTGTGTGATCATGATGTGACCACTCAGATGGTGGTGACTCATGCTGGCTGCTTGTAAAATGTGCGTGTGCGTGTGTGTGTGAGTGTGAGTGTGTGTGTGCGTGCGTGCGTGCGTGCGTGTGTGTGTGTGTGTGTGTGAGAGTGAAAGGGAGAGAGAAACAGTCACAAATGTTCTGTTCTGTTGTGTTCAGGCGACTCGCCCTGACATGATCCGGATCCTGTCTGCAGCTTTGCATGTGGTTTTGAGAAGAGACATGTCCCTCAACCGCAGACTCTACGCCTGGCTGCTGGGTGCGAAATACACACACAGACACAGAACACTGGCATTCAGATTAACCAGGGTTCCCTGGTAGAATTTAGAGAGATACTTTATAACACAAGGGGACCTTCATTTGGGGAAGTCCAAAAATGTTTGGTAATACTTCCAGTAGGGGTGTATTTGCTGTGCCCTTGTCTTACTTTATTTTCTCTTGTTTGCAACTCACGGCGGATGAACATGCTGGTAAGTGTTCACGAGGCTTAGGATGGCCGCTGACTGTATCAAGCTTACACTTTTCCCCAAAGCATTGGAACAATTGATTATTGCAGATTAGCATGTGACGAGGAACACATAAAAAAAAAGTGGATGGAAGGTCAGGGTTTTGAGTTAAGATATACAGTACATTGTGACTCTAATTCCAGTAGTAAGCCAGATTCCAGGCCAGTGAGAAGTTATTTTTTTGCCTAATGAATGGGATAGAGTAAATCATGTTGTGGCCAGCTCCAGCTGTATGGCTGGCACAGTGATATTGATGATTGGCAGGCCCTGCCACTCTGAATCTGGCTAGGGTTCTTCTTATAGTGTGAACTAGTCCAATATGTGCTTTATTCTACAATGGCTGAAATCTAAGTGATGTTGGCAACAGCCATTAGGACGTTACAAAGAAGAAACAGGAAGAGGATTAACAGGAAGATACAAACATTATCACAATAAGGATAACATCTCCATTTGAAATGCTTTGCCTCTTGCTTTGTGCTTGAATGCATGTAGGTGTGCAACTGGGTTTTTATGTGATTGTAACTCCATGGCTTTGTTTTTTTTTTTGAAGGCTTCGACAACAACGGGGTGGTGATAGGCCCCCGCAGCACTCGGCAGAGCAACCCAGAGGAGCTCGCCAGCCACTACTTCAACACTTTCTCTAAAGACATGCTAGTCCAGGTGAGGTTCCATGGCAAATGGAAAAAAGGTCACCAGAGAAAAATGGTTTTATATGTGTAAAATTAGCTCCCAAAATCCCCAAATCAGATGTTTCCTGAGATGTAAGAGGTGTGTGTTGGTTGGGCGGCTGGCTTTATTTTGGCAGATGTGGCCCTCTTTCGTCTGTCATACAATTCATCCATTCCCTTTAATCCTTCTCCTCCCAAACCTCCCGCATCCTCTCTGGGGTTTGCGCATGTCCCGCTCCCTTCTTTTATTCCCAGTAGCCTGTCCTTTTGAAGACGGTTCCCAGTTCTTCTAAAGACCTTTACACACACACACAAACGTAATCTGTACTGTCACTCTCCAAACAGCCTGTGCCCTCCTGACATGTGATGAGCTCTGGTACTCCAGGGGTTGGATCCGAGCGACCAGGAGGTGTAGTTTTGTTTTTGAAAGTGTTTTTGTTGTATTTTTTTTTAGTTTTTTCTCCTGCCATCTGCTCTGAGATAGTTGTTGGAGCTCCCTCCATTGGGAGAAGGTTTGTACTACAGAGACCGTCTGTTCCCGGCTTCACACCATTATGTGGCAGACGAAGCGTGAAACCCACACAAAAAAGAAAAAATGGAAGGGGGTTCAATGCAAATCTGAAATTGGTTCTGCCAAATATTAAAGGCAATTGTTTTATTGAAGATAGATAAACTTATACATGTGCCCTCTGCTGATATCTTGATACAGATATCTTGTGATATTTAACTGTAATAGAGGTGTGTGTGTGTGTGTGTGTGTGTGTGTGTGTTTTCAGGCAATGGTGGGAATCTTGCAGGGCAAGGCCCGAGGCGGGGAAGAGGAGAGCATCCTCATGCACGACCTCAAGCCGTTTCGCATCCTCATCAGTCTGCTCGACAAACCGGAACTTGGTAACCAGTCTATCAATATGTACCAGCCGTCTAGTTAGTGTTGTAAATGCGCGAATGATAATGAACATCACGCAAGCAGCCTGTCACACACAAACTAAATGTAATTAACCCACTGTGAATATCATCTCTCGGATCTGCATGGGTGTCTCTCCAGGTCCAGCCATCCTCGAGGATGTCCTGATCGAGGTGTTTCGGACTCTCTACACACAGTGCCGAACAGAGCTGGACCTCCAAAACCAGAGTCCATTCAGTAAAGACCACACACACCTCAGCAGGTCAGTCCAGTCCACCACTTGCCCATCTCCGCTATTCAGACAATAAAGATACTGAACAAAATTATAGACTCAACACTTTTGTTTTTGCCCCCATTTTTCATGAGCTGATCTCAAAGTTTTTTTCTAAGAACAAAAAAGGCTTATTTCTCTCAAATGTTGTTCAAAAATCTGTCTAAATCGGTGTTAGTGAGCACTTCTCCTTTGC
>NC_045738.1:24221845-24223699 GCF_008692095.1 Etheostoma spectabile | reverse complement strand
CATCCACCTCACAGGTGTGGCATATTAAGATGCTGATTTAGACAGTATCATTATTGCGGTGTGGCTGGCCACAATAAAAGTTTAACTGTTTTCAAAATGTTGAAAAATGTTGGCAAAAACAAAGGTGTTGGGTTTATAATTTTGTTCAGTGTATAATAAAATGTAAATTAACCCCATGATGGCCAAATGCAATAGTTAGAATTTTGTCAGTCAAACATTTTACATTCAAATGTTGTAAATGTCACCTTGTAAATTGCAAGACACTTGATATTTTTACATTATAAATAAGTTATACATGGCTTGCACTGCAATGGTTGTGTTTGTTCATCCATACAAACCATGAATAGCACGATGCTAATTTACCTTCTTCCTTAGTAAACTGCGAGAGAACAAGAAGACGGCAGAACTGATTAAAACAGCCAATCTCCTGTTCAACTCGTTTGAGCCGTACTACATGTGGGACTACATTGCTCGTTGGTTTGAGGAGTGCTGCAGGTTTGTATGTTAAAATCCATGTGTGCATAAACAATCGTGTGGCCACCGCATAAGGATAGCTCGTATCAGACACACGGCGAGTTAGGCCTGCACGATTTGGGGAAAAATATGAATCACGGTTTCTTAGGTTAGGATTGATTTCACGATTCTCTGCCACGAAGTGTAATGTGTATTGCACACATGAACCTTGACAAAAACAAAACAAATTGGCAGTACCAAACATAGATTTAAATTGGCACCTATAGCACATTGCACATCACCACAAGCCTGTAAAAGCAGAGGCTTCAATGAAGAGAAGAGAGGGTGTCACTCCCCGATGTGAGTCGAATGCAGATTTGAGTTGTGCGTGCATCACTTTGCGACAAATAGCATACAAAGTGCTAACGAAAGACTTCTGTAATGCCAACTCAGTAAAAATGAACCTACTTAACGAAGTTCGATCACTGCTGGCTACAAGCTAGCATCAAACACAGCAAAGGTTGTCAGTTGAATGGCGTTTTGAACTAACGTTAGAAATCAAACAACCAGATAGCTCACACGTTTTTGAAATGACTGCTCGCTTAGCTTCAAGCTAGCAATCAAAAATACGTTAAATCTGAGCACGCGACTCACATCTGCACTCGACCAGAGCCGGTCTGACTCGACTCTCATCAGGTATGACACGTTATGCCGTAAACCGTTTACATCTGTGCATGTGCGACTCACATCTGCACTCGACCCACATCGGGGAGTGACAGAGAGCATTGCAGCGCTTGAGAGCGCGTTAAAACCTATTTTTTACAGTCTATGTTTAATACTCACAGGAGAAAGTAGTAGTGTTTGTGATGCAGTCGGTTCATAAAATGAAATGAGAATCAAAATTTATTAAAGTTATTTGAAAATGGTGATAGGGTGATAAGGTTGTAACAATTAATCGTGCAGGCCAACGACGAGTTCAGGTTTAAATGCCAAAAGGTGAAATCTAGGGAAAACTTAAGTTGCTGTCATGTTTCTGAAACCATTTTGAGATAGTAAAGCATTTTCCTGCTGAGCTTTTGTCTTTAGAAAGAGCCAAAGGAGGCTGCTGGTCTGAGACTCCTGTTACAGTATGCTATGGGAGACATTGCTCAGCTGGTACCAGGGGCCTGATGTGTGTCCCACCACCCTTACACCCAGAGTTTACTGCCAACCATCATGCCCTACTCCAAATAATCTACTGTACGGCTCTGTTGCAGGACGACAGGGAACAGCAGCACACGTGCACCACGGCATGCTGGGAGCTTAGACCATCCAGGGCTCTCACTGGTGGAGTTCTGTCAGCTGGTCGATTTCCTGCTGGATATTGTTTCCCTGGTGAGACTCTTTCTTTCTTTCTTTCTT
>NC_045738.1:24193075-24221835 GCF_008692095.1 Etheostoma spectabile | reverse complement strand
TTTCTTTCTTTCTTTCTTTCTGTCTGTCTGTCTGTCTGTCTGTCTCTCTGTCTTTCTCTCTGTCTTTTTCTTTCTTTGTCTGTCAGTCTGTTTGTCTTTCTGTCTGTCTCTCTCTCTGTATGTCTGTGCGTCTCTGTCTTTCTTTCTTTGTCTGTCTGTTTCTTTTTCTGCCTTTGTCTCTTTCCCTTTACTCTATCACTTTCTTTTACTATTAATGTCTTATTCCTATTTATTTCGTTTATTCATTTTTCCCTTCGCACTTTCATGCTGTATTTTTTTGTGCAAAATGTTTAATTTCTGTTCGTTTTTGTCTTTGTCATTATTCAGTTCTTCTCCCTATCCTGTCATGTTTTCATTGCCATTCCTATAGACTTCTCAAAATGTCCCTCTTCTTATACGTATCTCTTCACCACATTGTCTTCCCTCGTCTTCAGTCCCTTGTGTCCTGCCCCTGCTTGGGCTTTCCATGTCATTCTCGGTTTCTCTCTCCCTCTTGGGTCACACACCTCCTTTAAAAATCCAGTTCTGGGATGTTACGGCCACCAGTAGGGGGTGTGTTTTCCCCCCCCCTCTCTCTTCTGTGTCTTTGTGTGTCTGTGTGCAGTCTATACAGGTTAAAAAATGTGCTTACTTTCCCTGCAAAAATATTGTTTGCATCCTCATAGAAATATGCTTGTTTATACAGGATTTCCAATCTGAATAGTTTGGAAATCCCCTAGTATTGTATTACTGTGTGTGTGTGTGTGTGTGTGTGTGTGTGTGTGTGTGTGTGTGTGTGGTGTGTGTGGTGTGTGTGTGTGTGTGTGTGTGTGTGTGTGTGTGTGTGTGTGTGTGTGTGTGTGAAAGAGAACCTTGTGTTGTGTGGCCTGTGGTGTGCTTGCTCCTGTCTGTTCAAACTATCTGCTCTTTCTCCTTAAGCCTACTAGAAGCATGAGGGTAATCTGCCAGGTAAAGTACTGCTCTTTCCTGCTTTTTCACCTCACCCCGCTTCACTGAGGCTATGATAACATTTCTGCAACGTCCTGCCAACACCCCTCAAGCCATCTTTGTCCCCCCCCCTCTGCTTTGAGTGATCATTTCAGAATGGCTGACTGACTGGCTGTCATATATTTTTGCCAAAAATGATCCAGAGGAAGAAGTGGGATTCTAACAGTCATTACATGTGGTGAACAACTTACCCTGGCTGTTTGGTGTGGATCTTGTGAAAATGAAATCTCCGCCCAGTGTGTATGTGCTTTTTGTAAAGCACGCATGTCGTTATACGCTTTTGCACTGCTCACATATTTGTAAGAAATATGACTCTTCTAATATCCCTCATGGTATAATGCTCATTTTATAATTTGGTTGTTGTTTTTTGCTCATCCATATTTAGTTGAGTCAAAATACTTGTTCCACACATACTGAAAAAAGAAAAATACTGATGAGAAGATCGCCATTCTCACGACACAAGGCTAAGATCTGTACATTTAGGTCCATAGGTCCAATATCTTTAAAGTGGCTACACAGTAAGTGACTTTCAGTTTGTGTTGATTCTAGCGGCTGCTTTGGACAAAAGCGGTACTGTTTTTACCACACCTGCTGTCGTAAAGGTCTTTTTTTTTTTTTACTGTATCACTGAGTTAGCGTTACGGGGGAGGTCATATAGTTGCAATGAATGTTTCCATTCATTTGCAATAAGATAACACTTTACAGATGCATCGATGCATTCCAAGTGTTGCATACGGTAACTGAGCCATTTTGGAGGTATCCCTGTCACTGTGTCATGAGCCAAAGCATTAAGAGATTGTTGTAGCAACCAACATGATAATAATAACTTAGATTAATAAAACGCATTTCATGAAACCCACGGACGCTTTACACAAGTACAAGGGGACAAGGGGAAAGCAAATAGTTAGCCAACACAAACACGGACTGAAAATAAATTTAAAAAACGTTGCTTAATGGAAGACAAAATGTAATGTCTGCTACTGACGTACAACCACATCGCACATTGGAAAGTTACTGGGTCGATGCCCCAGTATCAGCCATGACTACAACCGATAACTTCTGAAACAACATTAGAATACAAATAGGCCTATATAGAGAAATCTACCTACCTTTTAACTGACTGGATAAAATGGCACAGGCTTTTCCGGTGCTCAGCCGAAATCTGTGAGCCGCCCTTAGACCGTCATTATGTGACTTTGCGGCTAAAACCTGACCCGGGCAGTAGCATTAATAAGTGTGCAGAGCCTTCTTTTTTTATTCAAGGAAAACAAGATAAAACTACATTTTCTTTTGTTTGCTTAAATTAAATAGGAAACAGCCAACTTACAAAAACAAAACAGAAGACGGGAGAGATGTCTTGGGATAAATGGTCTCACACAGGCGTTGTAAATATTGATATTTTTAGACTGAAACTGACAATAGCAGATAGTATTTTGTCCTGATAATTCCGTATCTTTGGATTTTACTACTGACATGTCACTTGTAAAATATTCATACACTGGTTACAACCAGAGGGATGAGAAAGAGATGAGAAGATAATTCTAACATTTAATCAAGCAAACTGTATCACATTGATCATTCTGAAGATATCAGGTTCGCCTCCTTCCAGATACCCAGTATCGCACCCCTCTTCACCTCAAGTCTTCACTTCATTTTTCCCCCCCCCAACATTTCCAGGAGACCTACATTGAGATCCAGACAGAGCATCTTCCTCAGCTGCTGCTGCGCATGGTGGCGGCTCTGACCTGTCACCTGCAGGCCCTGGGCCTCGGGGAGCTCACCCACTGCCTCCGTCTCTGCTCCAAGATCCTCAGCAAAGTGCAGCCCCCGCTGGTGTCCCCTCTGGTCCTGCCACCGGGCCCCCAGGCTCAGGGCCGCTCCAGCTCCAACGGCAATCGCTCAAACCCAGCAAGGGACAAGGAGGACAAATGGGTGAGGGAAACTGTTAGCTGTTTGCTTTGGTGGTCAGTTAGAAATTAAAACTGTTTACAAGCACCAAAACAACAGTGAGGCCACTGCTCTGCCAATATGTGGCTTTGAAACACATTGGCAGCTGCTAATTCTCTTCTGTCTCTGATCCTTTGATAGTCTTTGGATAAAAGCATAGGCCCTGTTGCTGCCCCAGTCAGAGCAAATCCCAGTTTGACCCACTTGACTTACTTCCCCTACAAGTTACTGCCCAAAAGCCCATCAGTTCAGGCTCTGATGGTGTGCCCTGGTCCCTGTACAGGGCCCCTTCCGGCGCTAGTTGGCTCCTGCCATCCCCTGCCCTGTGCTGCAGTTGGCTGGGAGGTCCCACGACTGGCCCTGCCATCCCACTCTCCCCCGACACAAGGCATTTGAAGAGTTTTACAGAACAAATGCTCAGTTTGGCTGTCCTGTTCCTCCTAGTCCCTGTCCAGCAACCTGGTTGTTTAAGTGTTTGAGAGCTCAGTGATGCATGATTAAAAGTTCACTCAATCAGTCCCATGCCCGGAGATGGATAGCTAGATAGACTGAGGTATTCCCATGAGGGGCAGAAGAGAGGACAAGTAGAAAGACAGAAGATGGTTAAACTACAGCTGAGCCCAGCTCGCCTTTTCTCTCTGAGGGAGAGGAGGAGTAGACTAGCCTCCGATGCCTCCTGGGTGAGCCCTATCCATCAGAGTGGAAACATTCCAAATACTGTACATCCATTGAATACCCCCCACACCCCCCCCCACACACACACACACACACACACCACCCCACCCTGAGGGACATATAGAGAGCGTGCTATCTAACGTGCCATCTGAGTCCAGGCTCCAGAATGTGCATACTGATTCGATCAAAATGCATCCCAGGAAGCCCTCAGGCTCCCAAAAGCTGACTGTTACAAACAGTTACATCTCTCAGCCTGTTGTACAGCTCAGTCTACACACGTCCCTCAGGTCAAACCCAACAGCTGTGTTCGCAGCCACAAAATATATTGACCAGTGTACAGAACAGTGCAGTGATGACGTTAATGTGTCTGTTTAGAGACCTCCACTAGTTAGGCATTACATTTGCATTACATTTGAATATAGTACACAGTAACTGAATAAATTAAACACAATTTCAAATTAATTCTAAATGTGAATTTCTGTTTTTGACAGAATTGAATACCTGACAAATAACATTTCAAGGATGGTGGAAAACCCTGTAAATAAAGGGCTAGATTTGTCATTACACACAGTAAGGGGAAATCTCTGGGGGTAGACAAATTTGTATTTTCTCACATTAGATACTGTTTAATATTTAGTTTTTTTAAAGATTGTTGTTTGGGGCATTTTAGGCCTTTGTTTGACAGGACAGATGAAGACATGAAAAGAGAGAGGGGGGGAACGACTTGTAGCAAAGGGCCGCGGGTCGGAGTCAAACCCGGGCCCTAAACCTCTATATGTGAATGTCTGCTCTACCAACTGAGCTATCTGAGCACCCACATTAGATACTGTTTGCCCAACCCATCTATGGTCATACACAGCACATATAAATGTAGTTTCACTTCTAGATTAAAATGAAGTATATGTATTTCCATCTGATTTTAATGGCATCAGAACACGTTAATAAAGGAGATATAGTTGCTATCTAGTGAATATCCCTCTTTAAATGGATCTGTCATCCTTTTAGGAGTGTCGGCAGGTTGCAATCCTGTGATGTAGATCCTGTTGGATAGCTGTTTGTTGGAACATTTGACCTTTTTCACAGCAGACATGTTGATCAGCGCTGTAATCAGGCCTAAAAGTTAGGCCCGACAAGGCCAGAGCCCAATAAGTAAATTTTGATTTTGCAGCTTTTAAAAAACTCGAACCTGTTTACGGACCGACATTATTATAAATGTGTGCACGCACACAGCTCTTTTGCCTTTTGTCAAGAATGAGTCATTTATACATTTTTTAACATCATTTATTCCGCTCATTTACTGCGCAAGCCCAAGCCTGTATAAAAAAAGAAATTAAGACCAAACCCGTCAATGAACTTCAGCTCTAATGTTGATATGACATTTCTGCATGCTGGCTCGCTGGAATGACTTACTGGGACACCTTATTGAACTGATATAGCCGTGATTAGGGTTATTAGTTACACATGTGCTTTATGAAGTCAAAATGCTTTCTGTAAAAGTGTCTTTGATTGGGCATTGGAAGTTTTCTTTGTCCACCCACACAGGTGTCTCACTTGTATTTTCCCTACACAGAGTTGTGTGAGTGTGTACAAACTACGATTTACATCTTCCTCAGACTCCTGCCAGTGTTCCTGCCTTTATTATTGTTATTAGTAAATAGAGTTTGCCGGCGTCATGTAATTCCCAGTATAGCTCCCCCACTTAAATCAGCCGGAGTAACCTGTGCGGGTGGAAGAAAACCAGACATTAAATCATGCATTTATCTAACAAAACACTTATCTCCAGACTCCTAGAATAGAGAGATGAGGTCACAGTCATACAACTATTTACAAAAGAAAAATCAGTAGAGAGTATTATGGTCACAAATGGGAATAACAGGATCTGTACTTCCTATTTTGCTGTATTTTCAGCGTACCGATCAACACACACCTTGCCTCTTCCTTCATCCGTATCCTTCTCTGTCCTCCCCGCAGGCTTTGCCTGCTACTCTGGAGCTACCTGGCAGTAGGGAGGTGTTTGAGGACGGGGAAAACCCTCCCAGCAGTCGTTCCTCAGAAAGTGGCTTTACAGACTTCGTCCAGTACCAGGGAGATGGCCTGGAGGAGCAAACCCCTCATCCCCTTCCAGCAGTCAAAACAGGCCGCCGCTCCTCGGGCCCATCTCAGACCAAGCCTCTGGACAAATCAGTCATGCAGTGCTGCCTTGAGCATTTCCAGCAGTTTCTATCCCGACTTATCACATTGTACATTATCCCTGGGCAAGCGGACAGAGCTGAGGGGGAAAGAGGCGAGGTTCTGCACTTGGGGCCACAGGTTTCAGAGGGCTCCCAGCACACGGATTACATGGAGTCAGGATCAGGGCTGGTCAAGAAGGAATGTGTTGCTGCTTTCACTGCTGCCTGTCAGCTCTTCCTAGAATGCTCCAGTTTCCCAGTCTACATCGCAGAGGGCAACCTAAAGTCCTCACCCACACAGGAAGAGCAGTTTGGTAATGGCCAAAAACAATATGTTATCAATAACTAGGAACGCCTCTATTTAATGTCAGTGGCAAGGGTCACGGTTAACTGTGATAACGACTTTCATTTAAGTATCCGCCCTCTATATACCTATAGAATAAAATCGTTAATGTCATTGTACATGTAAAACAGAGTTGGATGCCGTCTTATATGTGCAAACATCAGCCAAAGTGCAAAAGAGGTGAATAAATAAATATAAAAGAGCCTCCAAAAGTCACTTTAAAATACAAAAAAGAGAAATTATAATTGGAAAAAACATCAAAATGCACAAAATAAAAAACATACCACACATGCAAGACATTCACTGCACCATTCATCCTTAATAGCAATACCTCAATTAGCGTTACGTTTAGTTATGGCTTTTGGATAAAAGCTGTTTGTTTGTGTTTAATTGTCCTAATGGATGTCCTTGTGCAGAAGTTCAAATAGAGAGTTGTTTTTGGATTAAAACAGTAGAAACAACAGCCATAAATAAAGGATACACAATGCTAGGGAGAGTTACAGAGTACTTAGATCTAGAGCTGATTCATAATATTTAAATACTTTGTTACAGACAGTGAGCAGGTCCGTCTGCCAGCGTGGCTGCAGACCCTGATGGACGCTTGCTGCCTGTCCAGTGACTTCAGCCTGCAGGGCGTGGCCATATCCCTGCTCATGGACCTTGTGGGACTCACCCAGTCTGTTGCCATGGTGACCGCCGAGAGTGTGGCATCTAGTGACGGCTCCGAGCCCGCCCAGCCCATGAGCCCCAGCCAGGGTCGAGTGGCAGTCGTCATCAGACCACCGCTCACTCAGGGAATCCTAAAGTACATCGCCGACAAGACAAACTTCTTCAAGGTAGAGCTCTCGTTTTAGGTTACTGTGGAACCCTTTGGTGGACTTTATTTTTTTGATGGTCTTCTTGACCCTGTTTAATCTCCAACCTTTTTCCCAGAGTGTGGCTCTGATCCTATGGGACCAGTTGAGTGAAGGAACACCTCAGCACCATCAACGCAGCGTAGAGCTCTTCTACCAGCTCCACAACCTGGTGCCGTCCTCCAGCATCTGTGAGGACGTCATCAGCCAACAACTCATGCACAGAGACAAGGTTAGTGCAGTAGACCCTTTACATCCCAGGAAACACACACACAAAGTAACTGTACACACTCCATCACTCAGTCTTCAAACACACACCGTATGTCAATGAAATCCATGCTGAAGCACCTTTTTGCTTTCAGAGAATTCGGCTGGAGGCCCACGTGAAGTTCTCTGTGCTGTGGCATTTAACACGAGATTTGAACATCACCAAATCCTCTCCTTTTAATCGCACATTTGACAGGTATGTGGGCCAAATAGACATAGTGCTTCATTTATTTAGAGGGATTTTCCTTTGGAACATTTGTTTGCATGTGTCTTTCCTGTGATTTCCGTTTCACTTTGTCCTTCAGATCTCTTTTCATCATGCTCGACAGCCTGAGTTATTGGGATCCGTGCTCTAGTGCTGTAGGTCGGGCTTGGCTCAGTCAGGTCCTTCAGAGACATGACATTGCTCGGGTTTTAGAGCCTCTCCTCCTCCTTCTACTCCACCCCAAGACCCACCGAGTATCCATTCAGAGGGTACAGGCCCAGCGCCACTGGGCCCAGGTCTTCCCTGAACCGCCTGAACAGGGGCAATCAGAACCCATTTACACCAGGGACTCTGGCTTTTCAGACAGTAAGCAATGGGCAGTAATACTATGTCATTTTGTATCCTAATTGTTTCCACACATTGTGATAGAACACCTTTAAGCTATTGCCTCTTAATGTAAAAAATCCTTTTTTACTCTTTCTTTCCTTAGACTTCGGTCTGATCCAAGGGGAGAGGGTGGCACAAGACGAGTTCCGAGGTCTGGTGATGGGTGACATGGAGCCGTTCTGTCTGACTGTCAACCCATTGAGTGACAGTCTGTCCTTGCTGAGCCTGAGCAGTGAGAACTTGCAACTAGCTGGTGAATATCCTCCTGTTGACCAACAGGGGGAGCTCCAGCGCTCTGATTCCAGTGGTTCACATTCATCTACAGTGGAAAATGGCAGCTTCGAGGAACCAGAGGTTGTCAGCAATCCAGTCAATGGCTCAGACCAACAGCCTGTTTCCTCATATGACGTCTCTGAGGATTCTATAGAGGAGGCTGTGTCCTTGGTTATAAAAGAGCTGATAGACAAGGTTTTGAGTTTAGTAGATGAGGGAACTTTTGAAGTCTCATCTCAGCTTGAAAACTGGCCCCAGACAGACACAGACAGCACTTCCTCAGATAATTCCACTAGTCCCCATTTTGACTCTGGCCCTCCTCCAGGCTCCAACCACCAGACTCTGCCTGAGCTGCTGGCTGGAGGCACGCTTGAGTTCCTCTCTGTCACACAGGCAGATATATCTGCAGAGGAGGATCACAGAGAGGGCATCACCCGCCATAGCTCATCACCTTCCATTGTCACGTTGCCAGATAGCGCCAACCCTGCTACCCCCGACCACAACCTGCAGGTGGACGACACTCAGGCCCGTAAACGTAGCCATAGCAGCACCCAGCTCAGCCTTAAAGGTAAGATCATGGAGAGGCTTGCAGACAAATCTCCAGGGGCCAAGCCCAAGATCAAGAGGGCCAAGAGGAAAGAAGAGGAGAGGCAGAGAAAAATAGCCATTCAGGCCGAAAAACTGCGGCCGCCCAGTATTTTCTTCGGGGACAGCCTGGATCTAGAGAACTGGTACAGCTGTGGGGAAGGGGAGGTGTCAGAGATTGAGAGTGACACCGGCTCCCCCAGCGTGGGCTCAGGGGAGACTGGTGGGAGGGCCAGTGTCACAGGACGCAGATCGTCCTCTTCACCACCTCAGTTTAATATCCATCCTCTTTACCAGCACGTTCTGCTATACCTCCAGCTGTACGACTCCTCCCGGGCCCTCCACGCCCTGTCAGCCATTGCAGCCATGGTAAGAGCTGCTCCCTCAGGCTTCGTGAGTGCCATATCCACCACCAGCATCAACAACACCTACACTCCACAGCTCTCTTTGCTCCAGAACCTCCTAGCCCGTCACAGGGTCTCCGTCATGGGAAAAGACTTCTACTGTCCCATCCCCCAAGACTCCCACTCGCACTCCTTCCGCAGCGCCATGTACCTGGAGATCATCATCTCACTTTGTCTCTACTTCCTGAGAAGCTATTACTCTGCCCACCTGTCAGCAGGCCCTGAGGACTTGGCAGGGAACCGGGCTATGCAGCTGACCAGCGTGGAGGTCCTAACTCTCCTTTTTAGCGAGCTAGCCAAAGCCACGGGTGGCTCGGCTAAGGGCTTTGCTAGTTTCATCAGCGACGTCCTCTCTAAGTGCAAAGTTCAGAAAGTGGTTCTCCACTGCCTGCTCTCCTCCATCTTCAGCGCCCAAAAGTGGCATGAGCAGCGGATGGCAGGGGTGAACGTGGCCACTGTGGAGGAAGGTCTGTCCGAGGACAGTGTCATCAACCTGTCGGAGGACCAGATAGACAGCTGCAGCGCTGTCCAGTCCCAGCTGCTCAGACTGCTGCAGAGCCTCGTTGTACTTGAGCACAGAGTCCTGGTGCCGGCTGAAGAAGGAGGAGAAGGAGGACCTGTGGGAGGCGGGGCAGGAGGTGTAGGAATGGGAGGCGGCGCCGGGGCTGGGTTTGAGATCCTGGGTGGCGAAGTGGAGCACGTCAACCCTCAGCAGCCAATGACATCACTGCAATACCTCCACGGACAGCCTATAACAGCGCAGGGTATGTTCCTGTGTGCGGTGATCAGGGCGCTGCATCAGCACCACGCATGCAAAATGCATCCCCAGTGGATAGGACTCATCACGGCCACCCTGCCGTACATGGGGAGGGTGCTGAGGAGGGTGGTGGCCTCAGTCACTCTGCAGCTGTGCAGGAACCTGGACAATCTTCTTCAGCAGTACCGCTATGAGACCGGAATAACTGACACCAGGTATTAACATCTTGAGGAGTTGTGCTGATGAGTTATTCTGTAAGCCAGTCTTTGTCGTCATACGCCATACAGGCAGTAAAATTTATCAAAATGGCTTAGCAAGGGTTTGGTCACCAGATGGCACTCTTGACCACAAAATGCCACAGCTGTCTTATACATCATGCATCTTTCTGATGTACTAGTTGAGATTAAAATGCTTGGCTTTTTAGCTTTTATGTATACCAATACCTTAATTCAAAAATATGTGTTGATTAAACTGCATATTCTTCCTCTAGACCCCAGTGGATGGCTCTCTGCATCCCTCCTGACCTGATTCTGACAGTGCTGGAGGGGGTGACAGCCATCATCCATTACTGCCTTCTTGATCCCACTTCCCAGTACCACCAGGTGAGGGCGCCGGGCACCTGTGATGTTGCAAGTTGCTCTTTCATTTCTCAGTGAATGTTTACAACCTCTGAATGCAGGCCTCTTTTGCTGTGGCTTATACATTCATTTGTTACATTTAAAAGTATGATTTGTATTAAGATATGCTTGTTTTTAAAATTGTTTTTCTAATTCTTTTTTTTCTATTTCTTTGCATAATGGTATAGCCCCATAAGAACTGACTGTCTTATTGCATATTCTGCCTCTCAGTTGCAAGTGAGTGTTGACCAGAAGCACCTGGCCGAGGCTCGTTCAGGCATCCTATCCATCCTCCACACCATCATGTCTTCTGTCACCCTGCTGTGGAGCGTCCTCCACCAGGCTGACAACTCTGACAAGCCAGCTGCTGCCTCCACTGCCTCTACATCTAACATCAACCTGGGCTCCACTAAGGTAAACCAGGCAACATGTATTCAGAGTGTTTCCATCAATAACTCTGTAACACATTTTAATGCAGGTCTTGGTCAGTCCAGCTAGGTGATAACTAGTCCGTCATAATTTAGTCTTGCTTTGCCTGACCTTCCTACCACAGCGGCACTGCTGAGGAGTGTCTGGCGAGTCTACACAACATTCTGGGATCGGAGAAAAACGTGCTCTGGTTTATTGCCATTTCTTTAAACCAATCAAAATCATCTTAGGTGGCGCTACAGCAAAACAGCCTCTGCAAAACCGCCTCGGGAAGGAACTATTTTTGGTGGAACATGTGTACGTTCAATAGTAGTTTTTGTCATGCAGCAGGAAACTCAGATTGGACAGGTAGTCTAGCTAGCTGTCTGGATTTACCTTGGAGAGATCTGAGGACCAGGTAACCATAGTCCTCAGATTGGACAGTTAGTCTAGCTAGCTGTCTGGATTTACCATGCAGATTTCTGAGGAGCAGTTAACCATAGGCCTCAGGAATCCACCAGAGTTTAGAACGCCATTACAAAGAAAGCCAAGGGTTCCGTTGCCATTTCCGTTGGCAACGGAGCAATCCCAGAAGTGGAACGTTGTGGATACAGACTAGTCATAATTGAACACGTCTTGACTGGAGAATAGTTGACTGAACATACTAAGAAATGACAGATAAAGTGCTTGAGTTTATTTATCTAAAATGAACTTTTTACACCACAATGTGAAAAAATGGCAGACATGATGAACATAGTGCTACACATATACTTTATAGTACATTGTATTGTATTGTATGGTCTTAAACCTTACCCAAATAGAATACAAACAGAGATAGCTCACATTTGTTTATTAAATTACCTAATACGGCTCCTTATCCATTTAACAGAGAAGTGGGATGTGTGATGTTGGCAGCCCTGCCTAAAATGTTCTACAGAGAAAGTATTCAAACTCCATACATAATACTTGGATTACTGATCTCAACAGGAGGAACTGAATCTCATTACTGGCACTGAAAGACTTTTCTTTCAGCAATTCCAGCTCAGTATTTTTGTGCAAGTAGTCATTACCCTTGTCTAGAATGTAGGTTGGTGATGTAATTTTCACCAAGATAATACACAGAACACCATTTGTAATCATTACAGAGCCTGTGTCCCAGCAGGAGGAATAATGAGAAAACTGGTTACTTAATAGTTTTTGGTATATATATATATATATATATATATATATATATATATATATATATATTATATATATATATATATATATATATATATATATAATATCACCACACACACACACAGATACAGCAGCTCTACTTTGATGGAGATAATGTTGTTTGACAATTTATGTTGTGCCAGTTAACCGTGTGATACATATCATTTGAGGAAATAGCACTAGTGTGTGATTTATTTATGACGTTTAGTTGTGTTTTTTTTTTTGTCTAACACAATATACAGCAAGATATCAATCAATCACAATGTATTTATAAAGCACTTTATAGCAAGCAGCAGGTATCCAGAGTGCTTCACATCAGAAACCAAGAGTAAAAACACATCATACAATAGAAAGAATGAACATAGAGAACAGTAAAATCACAAAAGGTTACAAAGAAATAGAAGAATGTAATTGTCACACCACTGCTACGTATTAATAGCCAGACTAAACAGATGGGTTTTGAGTTTGGACCTAGTACAAATATCAGGGTAGACACACCGAAAGTATGTATTGTAACCGAAATTGTTTGCATAGTGAGTAATCTGCTGTTTAACCAACCTAACTTCCTCGCTTGCATCTGTTCCACAGAACCTCCGGCAGCAAATCCTGGAGCTGCTGGGTCCAATCTCCATGAACCATGGTGCTCACTTCATGGCAGCAATTGCCTACGTTTGGAATGAGAGGAAGCAGGTCAAGACTCCAGTCAGAAATAAGGTGGGTGTCCTGTAAAACAGTGGGTACAAGACATACGCAAACTCTATAGATTGTATTGTCTTGAGGCCTGCATTGGAAATCATTTACATCAGACTTAATTTACTTACTGGTCCATACGGTACGCGGCAAAGTGTATTCATTTCTTTTTACGTGTTATAGTAAAATGTATTTGAATATTGAAATACCACCAAGCTAAAGAGCAGTGTTTTGCTGCCCTTTCTGGTTAAGAGTTTTTGAGCTTGTTTTACCTCTACCTACCTACTATTACTTATTTTTAAAGATACTTTTTGGGTATTTCTAGGCCTTTATTGACAGGACAGCCGAAGACATTAAAAGGAGAGAGAAAAGTGGAATGACATGCAGCAAAGGCTGCAGGTTGGAGTCAAACCTGAGCCCGCTGCGTTGAGGAGTAAACTTCTATATATGGGCGCCCTACTGATTTGTTTAAATGTGAAACATGAAAGCAGCACATTAAGGGCCCTATCTGGCTCCCGGCGCGGCGCAAGGCCGAACGCACGTTTCTTTGCTATTTTAAGACCGTCTGCGCCCACGTCGTTTAAATAGCAAATGCATCTGCGCCCATCTTTGCGCCCATGGGCGTGCTGGTCTTACTGGGAGGTGTGTTCAGGAGCATTCTGGGCGTATTGCTATTTGGAGGCAGCAGGGAAGTGATCGCGCCATTGACTAACAACAACCTGATCTAAAGTCAATAACGCAGCATTTAATTGTTATTTTAACAGTGAATTAGTAAAATGCACCTAGGCTTATGCACAGCATGCACACTTTATGCTTTTTACACACACACACACACACACACACACACACACACACACACACACACACACACACACAGCAGCACATACACGTGCAAAAGATTACGAATAAAAAGATTACGGTGCAAATCCGCCATCATAATTGCAATGCGCAAAGGTCCAAACGCGCCTGGCTTTTTAAGGGAATGGGAGATGACACTCTGATTGGTTGATTGCATGTTATGCCCAAAACACACTTATGAATTAATGAAGACGCTAAATACAACCCATTTCAAGCGCACAGACGCTTTTTTCTGCCGCCAACTTAGCAAAAGTGGATTTGGACACGCCCTTAACAAACCTGCGCCATGTGCTTCACGCCGTGGGCTTGAATAAGAAGTTAAAATAGGACACTAAATGATTTAATTCAACCCACCTCTTTTCATTGGCTTTTAACACCAGGTAGCGTTGATCTTATGTGTATAACTTTACCGTATGCTGGCAGTGCATTTTATTGTAATTATTTTATTGTACCTTATATTTTTTATTGTGCTTTTATTGTGTCATCTATTTATTCTGTATTATCTATTTGTGCAGCACTTTGGAAACCTTGTGTTTGTTAAAATCATGCTATATAAATAAATTGGATTAGATCGGATTAATCTCTCACTAGCATTGTTCTCAATAGAGATGCCTGGACTCCAGCATGTCCCTCATTGAGTGGGCTTTTTAAAGCCTTGTATGTACACCCTGTGTTTCAGGTGATTCCTTTAGCCAGCGACGAGCAGCTGCTGCTGGTTGAGCTGGTTCGCTCGGTGAGTGCCATGCGCACTGAGACGGTCATGCAGACGGTCAAAGAGGTCTTGAAGCAGCCGCCTGCCATTGCAAAGGACAAGGTTGGTTTTCTAGGTTTTTAGTCCATTAGCATAACTGTTTTCGTCCCTGTCTTCTGCACGAGTTTCTGCCTACATAACATCAAACATGTTACCGTTTAAACAGGCTTTTAAAAAGAATTTTAAATTAGATTTATTTTAAACATATGTACTTTTTTGGCATGCTTTTATGCAATACATGCATTCCAATTTTGTTTTTAAGCAAATCTTTAGATTTTCCTTTTTTCACAAGGACTTTGGCTCTGTTTATAGTCATTCAATACATTAATATTATTTCTTCACTACTCCCCACAGAAGCACCTCTCCTTGGAGGTCTGCATGCTGCAGTTCTTCTATGCCTATGTCCAGAGGTGAGTCCACTGCTTCCTATCAGCAGTGTACAGTACATACTGTATGTAAACTATAAATCTATTAGTATTTAATGTAAATAATGTCATTGTAACGCGAGGGTTTGATATGTGGTGGTTAATGAGAAGAAATAGCCAGATGGAGACGGAAAACTTTCTTAAGCAGCACTTTACTGTTCTCCACATTTCATCAGCTCCACAACAACAGCACTTCCTTTTTTCTCCCTCACATGTAGCTGAAATAACCAATCAGATGCTTGCAGCCTTTAGACTTTCATTTTCATTTATGATTGTGGCCTGTTTGTGTCCTAGGATCCCTGTGTCCAGTTTAGTTGATAGCTGGCCATCTCTGCTGGCCTTGCTGAAGGACTCTGTACCGCTAGGCCTACCTGCCCCTGGACAGTTCCTTATACTAGGGTACGTTCCTCTTCTTTGTAGTTTTTTTTTTTTACCCTGTTCAGCTTTGTTGTCCTGGTTTTAGACAAATGTCTATTTCTGTGTATGTAACTTGAGAGCAACCAAAAGCCAGAGTCAGAATATCCTGTATGCGTTTACACTTACGTGGCCATTGAAGCTGATTCTGGTTTTGAATCAGTCCGGGATTACGCCTTCATCCACTTCCACATCATATTCCTTAACTTGTTTTGCATGGCTCTCCCTTTCTCCTTGTCTTCTCTAGAGTTCTGAATGAGTTCATTTTGAAGAATCCCAATCTGGAGAGCAAGAAGGACCAACGGGAGCTGCAGGTAATTGCTGTATCCACCTCGACTACTATTCAACTCTCAGTTGTGTCCATAAAGTTTCATATTTAGATTATACTTTTGTCCTCTTACTTCAATAACATCACCGCTATTGTAGATTGTTTTTACATCATCTTAATGACAAGTGTTACTTTTTATTTCATGCTGTATAGTGATACAGTATTATATAGTGAACCACAGTCAAAATGCCACTGAACACAAGTAACTGAAAATAACCTGCGTATTCAGGATGTGACCCATAAGGTAGTGGAGGCCATCGGGACAATAGCAGGCTCGTCTCTGGAGCAAACCACATGGCTGAGGAGGAACCTGGAGGTGAAGGCCTCTCCTCAGATAGTTGTGGACGGAGCCAACCTGGAAGCTGATGTAGAAGGTGTGCTGATGCTGCTACTGCTGCCTGCAACCGCTTACTGCTCTGGAGAGAGTGCATATGAAGACTGTCTGTCTATCTTTGTCATAAAAGAGTATATAACGGCTAGTTTTACACTAAACGCACTGAACTGAACAAGTTTTAGGCCCTACGTCTAATGTGAATGTGAGAAAAATAGGTTTAAAATATTTCTTGTTATTGAGTAGTAATCAGATGAAGTACAAACATCCAGTTGACATGTACCTCATAAAGGCTAGGTGAGCTGTGGATGTTTACTGAAGCCTAGAATAGAAAAGCTAAAAGCATTTTCCATCCATTCCAAACGTAAATATGTGTACAATAATACACCTTGCTGTCTGATAACACACTTAAGTCCCAACACGCTCAACGGGTTGAGATTGTTTCACTGTGTTTGAAATGTCTGTCCAGAGTCTCTCTCCTGACACATGATGGATTAGTAGTAGTATTTAGTTAGGCAGGCCGCTTTGATATTGTTTTTTTCTGTTTATATTTCTGTTCATGGCTATCTGCATTTTGGCAAGGTAATGATCATTTCTGTGTTAATTTAGGCTGGGCTGTACATAGAAAATCAAATATTGCAATATTTTTAACCAAATACCTCAATATCGATATTTAGACGATAATGTAGGTTTGACAATTGGTGCTTTCACAAAATATTTACACCAAAGGATTTGAGATAAATAATCATCAGTAATGTGGATATCAAAATTTAGTGGGTAGAGGCAAATATTAGAAAAGCTAGAACAGTTAGTGGCACATTAAAAAAATGACATCCCTTTACTGTAATGCAGCCTTTTAAACTAAGAAAAGACAAAACTTAACATAACAATATAAAGATATCCCAAATCTATGACATCTAGTCTCATGTCACGATATCGATATAATATTGATATATAAGCCAGAGTTAATACCAAGGATTTATTTTAATGTGAGGGATTAATGTAATCCAGCTAAAAAGAAGTGTAAAAGATAATCTGAGATCTATGTGAGGCGTCCAGACGGAGCACTTCGTTGCTTCTGTTCACATGCGCTACTAACTGCATTTGCAGTGTAGCTTCAGCCTGGCAGTATTAATATGTCTCCGCTATGTAGCTGCTGCTAACGTTTGGTATGTGTGTTGTGTGTTGTAGATTTAATGCTCACAGTGATGGAGGCCTCCAGCTTCACTCCGTCCGTGTACAGCGTTCACGCCCTCACACTGTTGGCCGAGGTAAAACACTCATGTCTGTCTCTGGGACTCAGCTGAACACCCCTCCCTGCCCAACTTGTTTCAGTCAGCGGCCCGGCCAGATATTTCCATCGTTCACCTCGAGCATGTCTCAAGCTGCTCTCCCTCGCATGTACCAGCAATGTTTAGGGCCACTGCTCTCAGGCATGGCCCTACAGTAACACTAACACGCTCCACCTGAGCTCCTTAGACCCACCCCCCACCTCTACCTCAATCATTATTAGTGAACCAGTGGATCAATCCACTGGACTTAAAGTGGTGCCGTGAATTAGCTGAGCTGGACAATTGAAATCACTGGCCACTAACCATCTTGGCTATTTTAGCTCAATGTGGAGCTAATGATTGAGATTCTGCCTGTGCTGTACTGCTGTTTGCAGCTTATAGATTAAAGAGTGTATTCAAAGCATTACATCAGCTTGACGCTGCAGTGCAGTTAATCATACTGTTGTTCCAGCCAAGGATCAAAGTGGCTCAATATTCTGAGATGAATGCTGCCTTTCTACTGTTGGTTTGGAAGAATGTCACTCAATGTTGCCATCCCTGTATTTACTGAATTCATTTGTCAGGTGCTGGCTCATCTGTTGGACATGGTGTTCTACAGTGACGAGAAGGAGAGGGTGATCCCACTGCTGGTTAATATCATGCACTACGTCGTGCCTTACCTCCGCAACCACAGGTGGGGATCAGCTGCTTACTTCTTTTAAGTGTCACTGAGATTTCCTCTGAATTTCTGGCAAAACGTTTAGCAGTTAGTTAGAAGTTAACATCTAATATTCACATTTTTACTAGTGATGGCCAAATAAAGCTTTGTAAACCAGTGTCTTTATTTTCTGAGCCCACTAGAAGGCGCTCTTGGTTTAAGAGAAAGACCTAAGGCATTGCAATTCACTATATTTTCCACCCTTTGTTGAACAAAGAGCGCCATGTAGTGGGCTCAGAAAATAAAGACACAGGTTCACAAAGCATCATTTGGCCATCACTAAGTTTTACTATGGAATGGCTTTAAACATTGCATTTTACATAAAATAAAACATTGAAGTACAATGGTGAAACGCATATAATGGCAATGTTGTATGAAAGCGTACCGTTTCCTGTTTCCACTGGCAGTGCTCACAACGCCCCCAGCTACCGCGCCTGCATCCAACTGTTGAGCAGCCTAAGTGGGTACCAATACACCCGCCGTGCCTGGAAGAAGGAGGCCTTCGACCTCTTCATGGACCACACCTTCTTCCAGATGGACTCCTCCTGCGTCAGCCAGTGAGTAGGAGAGGACACTTGACAATGTGTGGTCTATAAAATCCGACCCCAAAGTGTAAACAAACAAAAGGATATTCACCGATTTGTTCAGAAATGTATAATTAAATCTGTGCACAGGGGAAAAAGCATGACCATGTGTTTCCTGTTAGTTTTAAGGGACATACAGTAAAATAGTAGATGTAGATTTGTTTCATGCAAGACAGTCTTAACAGCCTCCCCTTCGCCGGAAAGGTAAAAATAAGAACTCAGGGATACCACAGATGTATTTTAAGTGTTCATATTATGCTTTTTGGCTTTTTCCCTTTCCTTGTGACATGTATTTTTTGTGCATATTATAGGTTTACAAAGTGAAAAAGCCCAACATGACTTACCATCTCCAACAGAAAACACTGTTCAGCAACTGCTCCAAACAGCTCTACTGTAGTCCAGCCTTTACTTCAGAGACAAACGCTCGTCCCATTTTGACACACGTTATAATGCTCACCTAGCTGCTAGCATGGCATGCCCGCATACTCTCCTTCTGAGTGGCTAGTAGTCCTTACCTAGGTACTGTCAGGGCCCTCATCCTCTGCTTCTTGGACTGGGCTCAGTAGTCCTTACCTAGGTACTATCAGGGCCCTCATCCTCTGCTTCGACTGGCTAGTAGTCCTTAAGGTACTATCAGGCCCTCATCCTCTGCTTCTGACTGGCTAGTAGTCCTTACCTAGGTACTGTCAGGGCCCTCATCCTCTCCTTCGGCTGGCTAGTAGTCCTTACCTAGGTACTATCAGGGCCCTCATCCTCGTTCTGAAGGCTAGTAGTCCTTACCTAGGTATGTCAGGCCTCTCATACTTGTTCTGACTGGCTAGTAGTCTTACCTAGTGTTACTGTCAGGGCCCTCATACTCTCCTTCTGACTGGCTTGTGGTCCTGACCTAGGTACTGAATATGGTGTTTTTTGAAAATTAAACCGTATAAACCTGTCCTGATATAACCTCTAAATACAATTATGAACCTGAAAATGAGCAGAATATGAGCACTTTAACGTCAAAGTATAAAAACATTTCACCTAAAAATATATCAACATAACTTTGGAATATGTTATTGCCAGATGTAAGGGGGCCGGTGGGTATTAATTTGTCAATCTTTCTGGAATATTGGTCTAACATCAGCATCATTTTTTCAAATTTTTCAGCTGGAGAGCCATCATTGACCACTTGATGACTCATGACAAGACCACATTCAGAGACCTCATGAGTAAGCTTTACAATTCTTTAGTAGACTATAATTGATTACCACTGTGTGTGAGTCACAGACCATTTAGCACATCATCTGTTTCTTTCTGACATTTGCAGGGCAATGAATGTTTTGCCCTTTTCATGTCTCATCGCAGGCAGAATCGAACGTTCATCCTGCAAAGTCTCTTAATCAAAATACACACACTTGACATGTCTACTCCTATTAAGTCTGTAGCCCATTCTGCTGATGTGATATAGCTAAACAAGTCGAAATTATTTACAAAGCCCAATATCACAAATCACATATTTTTGTCTCACGGGGCTTTACAATGTAACTGTACAGCATACACCACCCAGTATCCTTAGACCCTCCCCACAAGCCCCTTTAGTTATAGCATTTTAACATGTTAAAGACCAGCATATGCTAATAGAGTGTGTGTGTGTTTGTGGTGTGTGTGTGTGTGTTGTGTGTTGTGGTGGTGGTGTGTGTGGTGTTGGTGTTGTGTGTGTTGTGTGTGTGTGTTTGTGTGTGTGTGTGTGTGTGTGTGTGTGTGTGTGTGTGTGTGTGTGTGTGTGTGTGTGTGGTGTGTGTGTGTGTGTGTGTGTGTGTGTGTGTGTGTTGTGTGTGTGTGTGTGTGTGTGTGTGTGTGTGTGTGGTGTGTGTGTGTGGTGTGTGTGTGTGTGTGTGTGTGTGTGTGTGTGTGGTGTGTGTGGTGTGTGTGGGTGTGTGTGGTGTGTGTGTGTGGGTTGTGTGTTGTCCTTTCAGCCCGGGTGGCTGTAGCCCAGAGCAGCTCTCTGAGTCTGTTCACCAACAGAGACGCTGAGCTGGAGCAGAGAGCCATGCTGCTCAAACGCCTGGCGTTCACCATCTACAGCAGTGAAGTGGACCAGTACCAGAAGTACCTGCCAGACATCCAGGGTAAACAAAACACACATATACAATGTACAGTATGTACTTGTGATACTGTATGCAGAACCTGGTAACCTCCTTACTGTGAGAGATTATTTCCCACAATAAACCAAATCCAAATTCATCTTTAAATGTTGGTAGATTTGGCATATTTCCCGTAAATGTGGCCTTTATGAGACTATTGGTCATGCTGCGGTCGCCTACTCTGTTGTAGAAATTCATGGATTGGAGCAAACTCCCAATACAACGGCGTATCAGGACCATTTTTGGTAAAACATAATCATTTATGGAGGGGTAATATTTCAAGAATAAACATCCGAGATTATAGTTGTACATTTACAAGGAAAGAAACGTCACTATATTGTGTTTTTTGTTGTTGTCAAGGAACCCCATGGCTTCACTTTGCAAGATTGAATCAACCTTATCACACCACAGACGCTGCTGCTTGACGAGTGTTTCTTTTTTTGCAAATGTACGACTTTAATCTCAATTCAAAAGCGCTTTTGCGCCCTCCTTTTTTGGGGCAGGTGCGTCGGAAAAGGTAAAGGTTACCAGTCCCACTTGTTTGAAGAAGTCCCACACACTGTCTATTACGGATGCAAATACATGAAATAAAGTATTTTTTTTGTGAAATAAAGGATCTGCATACGTAATGGACAGTGTGTGGGACTTTTTCAACAAGTAGGACTTTAATCTCAGAAATTTGTTCTGAAAATAATACCGGCTCTGTAATTGTATGTATAATGTTTACTCACATGCCCCTAATACAGTGCAAGCCTTGAATAGATGGTAGCCCTCTGAAATGGCCATTATGCTAACTGCTTAGGAATATGAACTACGTCTGGGTTTATTAACCTCTGTGTGTTTGTGTGTGTGTGTGTGTTCAGAGCGTCTGGTGGAGAGCCTGCGTCTGCCTCAGGTGCCCATCCTTCACGCTCAGGTGTTCCTGTTCTTCAGAGTGCTGCTGCTGCGCATGTCACCTCAACATCTCACGTCCCTGTGGCCCACCATGATCACTGAACTGGTGAGAACTACTGGGGACATCGCTGACCGCAGGCTCTGTCTTTCTCTTTCGCTCACTCACTCACTGCATCTTCATGTGTTTCTTTCCTTTAGTCCTCTACACATATATAGAGCAACTCCCACAAAAACTCCCTCACTCACACACACACACACTCATTCACACATTCTACATCTGTTTCCCTGCAGGTTCAGGTGTTTCTTCTGATGGAGCAGGAGCTAACAGCAGATGAAGACATATCCAGGTACATTATCTGTTGATAATACAAACTGGATTGTAGCAGCATCTGTACATCATAAAGGATTTCTTCCCGTGTTCCCTTGATGATTCATCCTCTCCTGTCCATCTCTAGGACCTCCGGGCCGTCAGTGGCTGGGTTGGAGACCACCTATTCCGGTGGCAATGGCTTCTCCACCTCCTACAACAGCCAACGCTGGCTCAACCTCTATCTGTCTGCCTGCAAGCTCCTGGACCTGGCTTTGGCCTTGCCTCCTGAGAGCCTGCCTCAGTTCCAGATGTCAGTACAGACAAGCCTGGGTCAAAAAAGGCTTTGTGTTTGGGTTGGGTTAGGGCAGTGGTTCCCAAACGGGGGAGCGACAACTCTAAATACTAAAAATAAATAATGCATGGTTCGGCTGCACAGCTAGCAAACCATGGGCAAGTTTGTGAAAATGTTATGTAAATGTAAAGCAGACAGTGGAGCTAAACCAAACACTACAACTACCAAAACAAAGGCAAGAAAATATGTACAACATATTTCGGGCTGCACGATATGAAGAAAAAATCTTTTTGCGATTATTTAGATTGATATTGCAATTGTGAGATGATTCACGATATGGAGGGAATGGTCATCTTTGTATTTTTCTCATTTTCATTGAAAATGACTAAAAACTTTTTTTTTTAAATGATTATAGTGTGATTTTTTTGCGAGGATCTGTACCAAACAGAGGGTTTGTAGGCCGGGATATCTCTGCAGCACCACAATACTTTATTCAGAATAGTTTGACGCATATTTTGCCTTTGACCAATATTGCGCCCCCTTGCAATTTGGGTAGTGCACTAGTTCATATTGCGATTTGGATAAAATCGCAATTAATTCACATAATGTAGGTGACCACAATTCAGCCTAAGGAGATGAAAATATTTGTATCCACAAAAGGGGGGGAAAGGTTTGGGAACCACTGGGTCAGTGGATTGGTCACAGAGATAATTGGTTAAAAATGTGTGTCTGTCACTGTTGGGAATGGACGAATAAGCAGGGATCATTCATGTGGACAAAAACTACCCAATATCAGCATGTAGATAGAACTGAATGAATGAGATATTCGGATATCGCCACTCTGGTGACTTGTTAAATAGATGAAAAGTGTATTTTTTCTGAGTGAGTTCCGCATCATTACAGGTACCGCTGGGCCTTCATCCCAGAAGCTTCAGACGACTCAGGATTGGAAGTGAGACGCCAAGGCACTCACCAGAGAGAGTTTAAACCCTACGTGGTCCGACTGGCCAAGCTGCTGAGGAAACGAGCCAAGGTTTTTACAAGTTATAGCTTATTTCATTGTCCCCTCTGCTTGCAGGATGGCACATGGATTTCTCTGCTTGAGTAACTTGTCATCCATTACACCCTCCCATAGAAAAACCCAGAGGAGGACTGCTCCATCCGAACCCTGTCCTGGGAGCCCGGTCACCTGATGCTGACCCTCTACGTGATCCGCAGCATGGAGCAGCTGCTGCCTTTCTTCAACCTGCTCAGCCAGGTCTTCAACAGCAAGGCCAGCAGCCGCACAAGCCCCGCCTACAACCACAACCCGGCAGGCGCCTGCCTCCCCGGCCACAAGGAGGGCCACAAGCTGGAGAGCCAGAAGGTGTTCTGGAGTCGAGCGCGACAGAACATCGAGGAGATGGTGGAAAAAGACTTTCTCGAGGGCCTTATCAAGACGTGAGAACACAGCAAAGGGAGGGAGGGAGGGAGGGGGGGGGGATTAACACGCAACTACTGATCAACACTAGTGACAAACATCAACATGTACATTAAAGAACAAGGAAATACAAGTGGGGGGGGGGGAGTTTGTACTTTTTTTTTGTATTTATAAGGATTATTTTACTTTTAAAAACCTATTGTATTTCATTTTAATTATTTGTATATACAAAGCTGACTTTTAACATTTTATGTGAGTGCTTTTGGAAAAAGTTGAGATGCCTTGCCATTCCATATCGATGTGACTTAATAAAACTTTCTAATGGGAGGGTTACACGCGCTCTGTCGCTGTCGTCATGCCATGTAACATTTCCCTGGGGATTACAGGTATTGTGTGCGTGTGTGTGTTAGATATATGTACACAATAGAATATCTGTCAAATAGGCCTTCTTCCACAGCAGACATTGTGACTTTTCAGTACGACATTACATTACATTAGTGTTAGAATTTTCCTTTTTTTCTTTTAAAAAAGAGAGGTGTTGATTCCACTTTTATTAACATTTTGGAGTAAGTATATCACTCACAGGGGCCATTTTGCTTCAAAACTGTTTGTTACTAAGGTACATTCAGCTGCTAATACTTCTGTTAGGTTTAAGTAGGATTTTAAATGCAGAATGTAGTTTTTACACTTTTACATAAGCAAATGTGAGTACCACTAGCAAACCAGGGGATATTATAGAATAGAATTGTAATTTACCCTTGTGGGACTAATAAAGTATACATTATGATTATTAATATGTGCTCTCCAAAGCTGAGGACATCAGCACCATGGACAGCAACATGGCTGGCTGGGTGCAGCTTCACATTCCATTCCATGCCATTTAGCTGAAAGCCACTTAATATTACTATATATATCAGAGGTTGCATGCTTCTGGGGCAACTAGGGGTTAAGTGTCTTGCTCAGGGACACACTGGTTGATGTATGGCAGTGGGAATCGAACCCAGGTCCCCCACACTACAGGCATGTCTCATATGACCTTCATACGGTACAGAAGTGTGGTAGCAGCATGACAGGAACCAAGCTTGGCTGTAGAGTAGCTTGATTAACCCTTCATATCCTTACCCATCCACGACCTCCGTGTAGCTCTCGCGATGAAAGAGGCAGGGGCAGGGTTGGTAATACTGCGTCACCTGACTCAGAGAAGGGGGCGGGGCGGGGGTGAGAAATCTAAATTAATGAATAAAGAAAATTTTAAATCCACTAGGGACAACGCCATCCTACGACCCGGGTTGAAGTGCGCATCGCCGGGATTTGCAGGCTGACGGTTGGCCGCAGCAGACCGGGGAGAAGGACGAGGAAGAACCGCTGTAGATGGTGGGGGGAGGACGTTGATGATGATGATGATGATGATGATGATGATGATGCCATCCATGACCTGATGTTCCCCTGCACGCCCCGCTGAAACACAAGGACTGGTGGTGGTGAGGATTATCCAGGAGGCTGGAGGAAGGAAGACAGGGAGGGGGGAGGCAGCGACGAGCATCATCCGGAGGGGAGCGTGTTGTTTAGGGAGGGCTGACCGACATTAGGTGAAACCGTAAGAAACTGAATCGACAGAAAAGGAAAAGCCCCAAAAACCTGGAGTAGGATTTCACACTTGGATATTTCAGCCGATGGACTTCAATGTTTAAGGATACTGGTCTCCGGGAAGGCAAGTCAGTTCATGATTGTTCCAGAAACGCATGCCGAGGCCACACAACTGACTGGGGATCAGCCGACTCCAGCACTGTTACGCAACAAAAATCATTTCTATAGAAAGTGTCCATCATCTTTGCCAGTGCTGTGTTTGTGTGGTGCTTTCGAGGGCAGCTGGGATTACTGAAGCGGGTCGTGCGTTTCGGTTTGTGAGTGAGTGTGTGTGTGTGTGTGGGGGGGGGAGGGGGGGGTAGGACCATAGTGGACGCTTGATATTAGAGGTTGGACTCCACGGAGAGAAGATGTCGGGTCAGACGCTGACGGATCGCATCGCCGCGGCGCAGTACAGCCTGACGGGATCCGAGGTGGCCCGGGCGGTGTGTAAGGCCACCACACATGAACAGACAGCTCCCAAGAAAAAGCACCTGGAATGTGAGTTATCTATCTATCTATTATCTATCTATCTATCTATCTATCTATCTATATCTATGTGTCCTTTTGACCCTCCATCCATCCTCTTCATGTACAACTAGGCCAAGCACAATGATGGTGGCCTCCCCCCATCCATTCCTCCAGTGTGTGTTACATGTGCTGGCAGGGCATCGGCCACAGTACATGTACACACACACACACACACACACACACACACACACACACACACCACACACACACTGCTTGAGGCAATGTACTACTTTAATTTAGACCTTAATTGAACTGTATTGTATTACCTAATTACAGCAGGGCTTCTTCCCACATTGGGTTGCCAGATGAGCACCAGGATAGAACCAGAAGGACGCCACAAAGCCTTACACCAGAAACTCAAGCCCCGCTGACTAGGGACCGCCTCCACCATGTTGCTCCAGTGCTAGTCTCACATTGCCGGCCCCATCTCCACAGAGCTGTGGAGTAACGTCTGGCTACACCACAGATACGTTCTAGGATAGGAGAAAGAAAAACCCGCTCTGGGTTGCTTGCATTTCTTTATACAAATCAAAATCGACGTAGTTCCGCAGTGACGGTCGCTCCTCGAAATAGTCTCGGGAAGGAACTTGTTTTGGTGGAACATTCGCACCCCGCGAAAAGAAAACGCCACATAAAATATGAACTAAACTTTACTGTTGACACGATACAGTTTAAATTGGCTGGATACATGGTTAAACTAGCTCTTACCAGTGTATCTCTGTTTGTACTCCCCCCCCCCCCACCACACACACACACACACACACAACACACACACACAATCAGTCCCAAAACGTCGGTGTTATTCTTTGTAAATCGTTACATTAATTCACTGAAAGAACCAAGTAGCCTCCCCCCCCCCCCCCCCCCCACCACCCATGTTCTTGTCACTTTTTCCGATGTTCCGAACGTTCTTTCATAAAATAAAATGATGTTATAAAATTGACATTTAAAATTGACATCAACATTTAAAGAAAGCAGTGGGCTGATCATTTATTTGACTTGTTATTTTTCTGAAAATTTGGTTGAAGGAAACCAATTTTTCTGATGAAGATTCTTTTTTTTTTTAAATGGGTCAAATTTGACCTGAGGACAACACGCTGGTTAAGCTTTTCAGCGTGTAACTTGATAGCTTGTTGTTTACCGTAGCAACGGAGGGGCAAAGCCTGACATCATTAGACCGGGTAAGCCCCGCCCACTCTGCCGCCGATTTGATTTCTCCCTGCAGATCGGTCTGGAAACCTGCACGCTTCATTCTCCGGCTTCAGTTCAAAATTTTGCGGGAACCAATCACAAACTGGCTTATCTACCTGACACGCTATTGGGCGGTTTAACACAATGACGATGGAGAAGAGACCAATCACCTTCTTGTCAACATAGCGGCGGCCACCGAAGAAACCCATCGATGCCGCTGTTGCTTCTACGTCCCCGGATCGTTGTTCTGATTGGTTGAAACACTATCCAATTGCGTACAGAGTCATTTGAACAATGCCCGTTGGTTGGGCCTCTTGTGCAGAGAAAATACAGAGCAGACCCCCCCCCCCCAGACCAACGCTCAACCTCAAATCTATTGAGCTCGGCTTGGTCTGCTGATAGCCAGACTATGACATCATGATAAAATGTACATCCGTTGATCCATGCTACTCCAGAGCTGATACATTCATAATATTTGATACTGCTGAATCCACACGCCTTTGCTCAGGCTCTTGTCCCCTAATATAGCACAAAGAAGGTGTGTGGCACTGCAGCATATATCACTTGAGTTTTTTTCCCCAGTACAATTTGTTGAGTTGTCGGCATATTATTTAGTATGAACAAAGGAGGGAAAAGATGGATGTAGGTTTCAAACACTGAAAAGAAATGTGGAGGACTATAAAGCATTTGTAAGGGCTCAATGCAAACATAAAGCATAGCATATAGATGTAATGTCATATTGCAGTTATTATCCCCAGTGAACATCCATGTATGAACTTGATTCAGATGAGAAGAGAATGATGCACAAACCCACAAATTATATGACAGTGGACACAATGAAAGTGGCACATGAACGCAGCATCTCACCAAATGCTTCTGGATCTGGGATTTAGATTTCTGAATAGCCTTTTGGTGTATGCATAGATGTATCTGGACATTTGAATTACGTCCCAGGCTTTACATTGGCCCCACACACTCAGTAAGACCCGATCACCCTTATCACTTTATTTTACGTTGATTTACATCTTGTATGTTTATACCAAGGAACTTTTGGCAATCAATGTGTGAAAATCCGGCTAAAATTGGCTAATGAGTAGCCCTCGACGTTAAAAAAAACAGGAGCGTTAGCTTGGTTTATCGTAACTTTAAGCAAGCATTTAGTCGGCATAGTTAGAACATAAAAAAGTGAGAAACAATGGGATGGATTTGGAAAATACGTAGGAGACTAGTGATAAAGGGGGCAAAATGAATTTATGATGGCAACCATAGAAGAAATGAAGATGGAGAAACTCTGAAATGTGAACCTTACAGACACACAGTGCACACATAGGGAGTTAGGAGGTCTTTCCAATATATATATGTATAAATAAAGTTTACTGTCCAGGTGACTCTGTTACACCAGACATGCATTGTTACCCTGCATGATAAGATCCATCCTAGTGCCATAACTTCATCCTTTCTTCAGTCTATGGCAGTTGGCAAACTCAAAACCCAGCGGGAGAAATCAATCCGCCCGTCTGTGCGTGCCCAAACTGAAAAAATAAAAGTGAATGATGAACGGTGTTAAATCATCGCACAACAAAGTGGAAGGCTCGCCCACCTGCCAAAGCGTGTCAGCACTTTGTTGTGGTGCAGAGGAAGCACTCTGAGAATGTGTAACAGTCAAACGGATAAACACAAACTTCATGTTACTGAGGGAAATGTTGGATTCATGAGCTAAAAGACACTCTGCGTCTGTGATTGCCGTAAAAGCTATGAATTTTACACGATTACTATCTAAGTCCTTACCCCAAGTGAAGGAGTTCAAATACCTTGGGGATAGTTTGCGAGTGAGGGGACATCGAAGCAGGAGATTGGTCACAGGTGCGGTTTTACATTCAATTTATTGCACCATTGTAAAAAAAA
>NC_045738.1:24190839-24193065 GCF_008692095.1 Etheostoma spectabile | reverse complement strand
AAAAAGAGATCTGAGCCAGAAGGCAAAGCTCTTCATCTACCGGTGAGTTTTTGGTTCCTGAAGGCTTGGTCATCTTTCCCATGCCTATACTATCCTGTTACACATAGAGGAGATTCACATCCACCATTCCCCCTTCAACTAAAAAAGACCCGGATTAACTATATAAGGGGTGTCAAACCCAGCGTCACTAAGGGACACACTGGAAAATGAGAATCACATCCAGGGCCAGATGTACAGGAAAGTGCATAGTCATGCTTTTATTTAATAGAAAAGTCAAATATCTTTGACTGTATCATTGTCTATCTTATAATGTCTTCTCACTCACAGTTTTGGTCAACATAGAGTCCTAAAAAAGTCAGAAAAAACGTTCCGTATTGATCAAAACAGAAGAAGGCAGCAAAAGTGGCACTAATATTTGGAAAGAAAATGTCAGAAAAAGCCCCCAAAAAGTGTTGGAAAAGCACCAAAAAAACCTGAAAAAGTTGCAAAAGAAAAATGCAGATAAATGCGACAAAACATTCTTTTTAAAGCGACAAAATCAACAGTTATTGTGGACCTAAATCAATATGCCAGGGTGTCCGGATTTGGCCCTCGGGCCTTGAGTTAGACACGTGAACTACGTTTTTCATTATTGCCATCGCGCTAACCATAAATAGTTTCTTTTTCCTGACGTTTCTTGTTACACAGTATCTATTGTGAGAAAACCTGCATTTACAAATCATCATTTTTTCCTTAGTCATCTTCATAATTAGCCTCTTATTCCACTTCAAAGATCTTCCCATCACGCTTATGTCATCTTCCGTGAATATATCTCTGCTGTTTGCACATAAACATTATTCAACCACTCTGTCGCATGATTCTGGTATATTTGGCTCCTGCTGCTGCTCCGACTTCTATTACAGTTATTTACATATCTGTAATTATATTGAGATGTTGGAAAAACGTCATTGATTGCCCTCGTACTCATTCAGTTCTTGTTTTATTCCATATTTTTTGGGTTTCTGGCTATAATCGAAACATGTGACAGTAGCAGATCAATTAAGATGGCTGAAAGATATATATCTTATCTTCATTTTTCCGGTTACTCCCCAAGGAGCTCCTCTGGTCCCTCTAGAATTCCATAAAATAATGTAATATATCATGCATAAGACGTCCATGAACCTAGCTCCAACATTTCCGAACACTACAACAATTAAGAGGATTATTTGGTTCCATAGTATTAATTCCTAAATCCAGACAGGTCTCGACAGATATGTGTCCATTGTCTAAAAATAATCTCTTATATGGATTGTTCCACTGACAATCAACTGTGTATTGGTCTGTTTCTCAGCTTAGCTAGTGACATCCAGAGAGCAGCAGGGCAGTAAGCTCATCATGCTGTGACCCCGAAGCCCCAGACAGAGAAAGACAGAAAACCAACGAGCTTTTAAGACTGATTTAGGTCCTTCAGCTTCCAAAGGCATAGATCGGAGAACAATCTGGAGCAGGTATAAACACGCTGTTTTTAACGTGTGCCTAATGTCTCAAGGCTTGTATTTATTATTTCACTTAGAGAAGGTTTCCTTACGGTTCAAGATAGTGGACTGTGACCAAATGACTAACTTGACTAAGTAATTTGAGTGAAGGCACAATAGCTGTGTGTCTCTAGAACACACACATTTGCCATTTGTTTTAAGAGGGTGACAGATGCTGAGTGGAAGTCCTCTAAACTCTTAAAAGATTGGAGCTCAGGCAGCAGCTCAGATTGCCTGACACCCCACATGGTCTGAGTGGGTCTTACAGAAGGCTCTTGATAGCCTACTGGCTGCATGTGTGTGCCTGTGTGTTGGTGTGTGTCTGTGTGTGTGTATGTGCGTGTACGACTTCACATACACAGAGTTGCACGTGTGTGCCACATGCCGCTGGCGGCTTTCCAGAATAAGAGGGACTTGAATGAGGATGCAGTTGAGGATCTTTTATTTTGGGACAGGTGCAGCTGTGAGTCAGTGGGCTCCAGTTTTGAAGGCGGTAGGATAATTAATATGCACAAAGAAGAGCGTTTTTGTCAGTGACACAAAATCTGAAAGCTTAAAAAAGGGAACTTCAGTTTGCATGTCTAAGTGACTAATGGGAACAGCATTCGTTTTTAAAATTGGTCCAGTATTAAAGGTCCCATGGCATGAACATTTCACTTTATGAGTTTTTTTATATTAATATGAGTCCCCCCAGCCTGCCTATGGCCCCCCA
>NC_045738.1:24170513-24190829 GCF_008692095.1 Etheostoma spectabile | reverse complement strand
TGGCTAGAAATGGTGATAGGTGTAAACCAAACCCTGGGTATCCTGCTCTGCCTTTGAGGAAATGAAAGCTCAGATGGGCCCATCTGGAATCTTGCCCCTTATGAGGTCATAAGGAGCAAGGTTACCTCCCCTTTCTCTGCTCTCCCCGCCCAGAGAATTTAGCCCCCCCATGAGAGAGAGACATCATGGCTTTCAAACGAGCAAAGTGGCAGTTGGTCAAGGCCAAACCCCCTCCTCCACCTTGCCCCCCTCCCCCCTCACTCCTCCTCAAAAGCGCAGACTCAGAATATGGCACATACTAAGAAAGCTCATTGTGGGACTGGTCTAGTGGCTGGAATTCTGCACCAAGGTGAATTTTGGGAGAAGAGACTTCAGATACAGTAAGAGGACCACTAAGGTTATATAAAGAGACTTCAGATACAGTATAGGGGACCACTAGGTCTATATAAAAGAGACTTCAGATCCGTATTAGGGGACCACTAAGGTCTATATAAAAGAGACTTCAGATACAGTATAGGGGACCACTATGAGGTCTATATAAAAGAGACTTCAGATACAGCATTAGGGGACCACTAAGGTCTATATAAAAGAGACTTCAGATACAGTATTAGGGGACCACTAAGGTCATATAAAAGAGACTTCAGATACAGATTAGGGGACCATAAGGTCTATATAAAGAGACTTCAGATCAGTATTAGGGGACCACTAAGGTCTATATAAAGGACTTCAGATACAGTGTTAGGGGACCACTAAGGTCTATATAAAGAGACTTCAGATACAGTATTAGGGGACACTAAGGTCTATATAAAGAGAATTCAGATACAGTGTTGGGACCATAGGTATATCTAAAAGAGACTTCAGATACAGATTAGGGAACATAATGTTATTAAAAGAGACTTCAGATACAGCTTAGGGGCACATAAGGTCTATATAAAAGAGACTTCAGATACAGCATTAGGGGACCACTAAGGTCTATATAAAAGAGACTTCAGAACAGTATTAGGGACCACTAAGGTCTATAAAAAGAGACTTCAGATCAGTATTAGGGGACCACTAGGTCTATATAAAAGAGACTTCAGATACAGCATTAGGGGACCACTAAGGTTCTATATAAAGAGACTCAGATACAGTATAGGGACCACTAAGGTCTATATAAAAGAGACTTCAGATACAGTATTAGGGGACCACAAGGTCTATATAAAGAGACTTCAGATACAGCATAGGGACCACTAAGGTCTATATAAAGAGACTTCAGATACAGTATTAGGGGACCACTAAGGCTATATAAAAGAGACTTCAGATACAGTATTAGGGGACCACTAAGGTCTATAATAAAGAGACTTCAGATACAGTATTAGGGACCACTAAGGTCTATATAAGAGACTTCAGATACAGTATTAGGGGATCCCTAAGGTCTATATAAAAGAGACTTCAGACACAGTATTAGGGGACTACTAAGGTCTATATAAAGAGACTTCAGATACAATTAGGGGACACTAAGGTCTATATAAAAGAGACTTCAGATACAGTATTAGGGGACTACTAAGGTCTATATAAAGAGACTTCAGATACAGTATTAGGGGACCACTAAGGCCTATATAAAATCATTCAAAGAACACCATGTCAATTGGAAAAAGTCTTTTTGGGCCAGAGGGCATTGCGTGAAGGGACGCTATGTTCACTCAGCTTCAAAGCTGGTCCCCTTCATGGGGTCCTGGTCAGTGGGACCAAAATACGAGTTGGTCCTCAACTGATTTCTTTGCAAGAGTGTGTGTGTGTGTGTGAGAGTGTGTGTGGTGAATTGGGGGAAGGCAGTGAGAATCAAACAGCGTGTAGCATAACAGTCCCTGCTGTGCTGCTGCCCCAACATGAGTCGCCATCAGTGTGTTAGCACATTTGAGAGGCAGGCTGTCTCACCTCTCAAATGGGGTGAGGGGATGAGAGGGTGAGGGGGTCTGCAGAGTCCCATGTGTGTTACCGCACATGTTAAGTGTATCAAGTCATTTTTCACAGGTCTCAATGTAACATTTGTACTGTTTTGCATACTTCATAGCCTACACCTGCACAGATTGCACTTCCAGTACATTGAAGTCAGTAACGCCAATCCAGTCCAAAGCAAGATGCGCTTGACAAATATCAACGTCTTTCTATAGTTTTTAAAGGAATAGTGGGACAATTTGGTCTTATTAGCTCTCTTAGGTGAGAAGATTGGTACCACTATAGCTTAGCTTAGCTTAGCATAAAGACAGGAAACAGGAGGGACCAGCTAGCCTGTCTCTGTCCTCAGTAACAAAATCTGATTGTACGTTTCCATCTCATTCGTTTGATCTGGTATTAACAATAATAGTAATTTATAGATGCACAGGCCTGAAATACACACACACAGCTCAGGACCTATTCATGCAAAGATGGAGAGATGTCAAAGTGAGTGGGCTGCCAGTGATGAATGGGTACAGTGCCTTGCTCAAGTGCCCAGGCGGTGAACTGGCATCTCTCCAGCTTGAACCGGCAACCCTCTGGTTCCTACCCCAACTCCCTACAGATTGAGCTACCGCCAACCCCCCCCCAATTATCAACCTTCTCATGAGATAACAACCTAGCTGAACAGTGTAACCCCTTGCAAGCTGTTGTCATTCAACATATCCACTATTTGTATCATCTCTCATGTCCAAAATGTGCTTTGAGATTGTGTTTTTGCGTCAGGTATTAAACAGTCATATGTGTAGATGTGTCTCCTGGCAACAGTAGCTGAAGTCCGGAAAAATACTGTGGCAGGAAGCTTTAATAGCATGTAGACAGCCGGTCTTCGCTCCTAGCATGAACACAATATCAAAGTTAAAATACAGTTTTCACTTTTTTTTTTTTGCATGCCTGAAATATGTCAGTCAAAGGTGTTAAAAAAAAAAATGTAAGCACTTAATGACCTTACACTGTCAGTGTGAATATATTCACCGAAACCGCTGCTGGTTATTTCCCTCCTGCTTCACAGCTACACTCCTGTGGGTTAGGACTCGTTTCCACTGCTTTGACAGACATCTCCAACACCTATATAACAGCTCTCTGGATAAAACACTGATCTTGTAGTTGGACTCTGAGCATATCTCTATTTAATACCATTTGTCTTGTGTAAGAACATAGCGTGTGTTGTGCACATTGTACCATGTAGCATCAAATCCTGTCCTTCCAGATTGTTGGTTATAAAACCTAATTAAGTCTGATAGGAGAAGCAATGTGTGTTTTCTGTAGCACTGAGTCATCCCTAAATTTGAAAATCTTACAAATCTGTCAGGCTAACGCGCTAGAAAAAATAACAATGCATGTAGCACAGTTTAGTAGGAGTCAGTGTGAAGGAAGAGGATGTTCAAAGGCATCTTGAGGCCTCCTGTCTTCCTCACTACTTTATACTGATTCCGTGCGGTGCTTGCCAAATGGTGAGTTGCAGTCTACAGAGGAATGTGAGAGGCGGCTGGTAAGGGGGCTCGGCATGGGTGATCTCACGGCGGGTATCCGTGAAAAGTCCCAGAATTCCTGTCTAATGTCAAACTCTGTGTGTGTGTGACAGTGTGTGTCCCGATTAATGAGCCGGGAACTGGATACCCCCCACACAGCCGCTCTCAGACCTAAGTAGATGTTTGATATGGATTTGCATCTCATATTTTTTTCTTCATACCCCCCCAACTCTCCCAAAGATATCACAGTACAGGTGTATCAGCGGTGGGAGTGTACACGCTGAGGCTTCCCATATACTCCCAGAATAAAATGTACCTAAAAGGTACTTTGTCCTGGTAAGGACCATAGCAGCCTTTTCATTACAGTGCCATGTCTACACCCAGGCCGCATATCAATTATGCAGAAAGGCTCGGGTGTCAAGTGTCACAAAAAAGGGTTCCCCCCCTGACTGAGTCACCAGAGGCAAGGAACCCTGTGGGAACATTTCAAAAGGATAGGATGGTTTGGAATAGTTTAGAAAGTTATGCGGTAGCCTTTTTGAGAAGGACTAACTTATAGTGTTTGTGTGCCATTCAATGACTTGTTTGAAATTCCATTGGGGAGCCTTGGCTGGGGGTGCCCCCCATCCTAGGGAACAACCTCTCCATGTGTATTAAAGCTGCACAGACTGTTGAGGTGAGTGCGGGGGGAAGGAGGACCCAAAAGTAGAGGAGAGCAGGCAGGAGGGAGCTTCAAAAACAGCTTTATTGACACCGTTCAACAGAAACAGGGAGCGAAAGGCAAAAACCCAAAAGACCCCTATGGTCCCCCAGTGGCTAGAAATGGTGAAAGGTGTAAACCGAGCCCTGGGTATCCTGCTCTGCCTTTGAGGAAATGAAAGCTCAGATGGGCCCATCTGGAATCTTGCCCCTTATGAGGTCATAAGGAGGAAACATAAGACAGGATCCACAACACCAGACTAGGGAGAAAACCGAGACAAAAACACAGGGAAGGCCAAATGGGAAAATAACCCCCAAACAAAAACCCCAAACCACAACACAGACCCTACAAACGATTAAATCGCTGCTTAAGACGCACCTTTTTGCAGTAGCTTTTAACCCTCGTTAACCTGGTTTCTGATTTAAAATGTTGTTGCTGTTGTTTCCCTGTGATTCCCTTTGGTTGGAGTCATTTTTACACTTATGTATTTGACATCGACCCTGTTCAGCACTTTGGTCAACCGTTGTTGTTTTTAAATGTGCTATAGAACTACAATTGACATTGACAGTGACATTGACCTGTATAAAGGTATGATGCAGGTGCTTTCTGACAACCTTCAGCTACTTATCCATGAGTTTCCCACACTGCACTGCTTCTGTGGTAGGCTACCCATGTCTCACAGTGTTACCTCTGTTTACTTTGTTTTGGCTTTCTCTTGGGGCGGGCTGACAGCGAAGTGCTTTTTTGACCTCCCGGATGATTTGATTACTCACTCATGCAAACACTAGACACCCGTGGGAATATCTCAGCTCAACCTTTCTTCATCTGGGTACCTGACTCTGCAGCTCTAAGAATTTATTTTGGATTTCTTTGCCTTGTTTTTTTTTTACCTTTTCAGAAGGTTCTCTGGAGTTTTTTTTCTCCAATTTAGTCCACATACACAACGTTCCACTTACAGCAGACCTGGGCATCTTACGGCCCGCGGGCCACATCCGGCCCTTTGTGCGTCCCTGTCCGGCCCGCGTGAGGCCAATCATAAATTACAAAATAAATTTAAAAAATATCTACGTCGAGTGTGCAATACAACGGTGCTGCTTTTTTTTTTGAAAAGCGTTATTTGTGTTACTTCCGTGTGTACGTATGCGCGTTCGGGATTGTGAGTGAAGGTGAACAGCGGCAATCACAAATGACAAAATAAATTTTAAAAAACATCTATGTCGTGCGTGCAATACAACGGTGCTGCTTTTATTTTGAAAAGTGTCATTTATGGACGTATGTCCGTGCGTAACCTGTGAGGGAAGGTGCACAGCGACGAGTGATGCCCGGTTCCCCCCCCACCCCCGAGATGTCCGCTCACGCTAAAAAAAAGAAAAGTTGATGACGATTGACGTGTTTTCAACAAGACATGGATTGCCAAGTACTTCTTTACAGAAATTAAAGATAAAGCCGTGAGCTTCATCTGTGGTGCACTGGTTGCCGTGTTTAAAGATTATAATCTGAATCGCCGCTACACGACGAAGCACGGGGATAAATACCGGAATCCGTCTGATGACGAGCACGCAAGGGAGGAGTGTGAACAAGTTAAAAATAAATTGCAGTGATTCAATGATTGCTTTTGTTTTCTTATTTTAATTTCACATAGCCTAATATAATTATTTAAGGATTAAGAGTTTAAATAAAACCATCAAAAGCAATCTGCTTTTGTATAAAGTTAAGTTAGGTTAAATTAAATTATTATTTTTATTCATATTTATCTTACGTTATATCAAAAATAATATTGAGCAAAATTTATTTGAAATATTGTCGATGTGGCCCTCCAGCAGTGCTCGGGTTGCTCATGCGGCCCCCGGTAAAAATTAATTGCCCACCCCTGACTTACAGGGTTGTTCAGGTGGCGCCGGAAAATCAGCCCGATGTCTTTGGGCTTCCTTTGTGTTGGCATTTTAAACTCCGGTGGATTTCTGAGGACTATGGTTAACTGCTCCTCAGATCTCAGAACAGCTAGCTAGACTATCTGTCCAATCTGAGGACTATGGTTACCTGGTCCTCAGATCTCTGCAGGGTAAATCCAGACAGCTAGCTAGACCATCTGTCCAATCTGAGGACTATGGTTACCTGGTCCTCAGATCTCTGCAGGGTAAATCCAGACAGCTAGCTAGACTATCTGTCCAATCTGAGGACTATGGTTACCTGGTCTTCAGATCTCTGCAGGGTAAATCCAGACAGCTAGCTAGGCTATCTGTCCAATCAGAGGACTATGGTTACCTGGTCCTCAGATCTCTGTAGGGTAAATCCAGACAGCTAGCTAGACTATCTGTCCAATCAGAGTTTTCTGTCGCAGGACTAAAACTACTTTTGAACGTACACATGTCCCACCAAAACCTTCCCGAGACTATTTTGCAGAGGCACCGTGGCTCTGTCCGGCGCTTAGAGCCGCCCAAGACGATTGTGATTGGTCTATAGAAATGCCAATAAACCAGAGCATATTTTTCTCTCATCCCGGAATACTGTGTGGACTCTCCAGACCCTCCTCCACAGCGCTGTGGAGGAAGGTCTTGCAATGCAAGACTTTCCCAATAACACTATCAGATCGTACATGCTTGTACATGCAGGCTTAGATGCTTTGAGTCAACGTCGGTCAGATTTCTATTGGAGAGCTTGTCCAGATCATGCTTGGATTACCCAAAGTGACAGCTCCAATTTGCCTTTTAATGGGTTGAGTTAAATGGAGGGGAAATGACACACACCCTCCCTTCCTGAGCTTCTTTTCAGCCCTGGAACGACCAATTTTAGCACCAACACAAACAGATTTTTTTTCTAACAATCCATAAAAAGAAATTGTCTTGGCTTAATTATTTGGCTGTGCATACAGGGTGGATAACTGAATCTTTCACCTACCTTGGAGCAGAACCTGCCCCCAACAGAAATATACAAACCCCATGGACGTGAATAGCTAACATGAGAGGAAGGGGAGGTAGAGAGGCTAAAATGACAGTACAGAGAAAAATATGTTTGACTGTTGACTTTCAGGAGGAATATTGTCTTCAATTTGGTTATGTATTTTTATGTCAGAGCATACTGAAAGCACAACTTAGAGCTTTGGGCAGAAGAGAAGTACAATTAGAGTATTTAACCCTTGTGTTGTCTTCCCATCAAAATTGAAACTCAACACTTTTGTTGCTTGCTTTTTATTGCTTTTATTTAACTTTTTCTTACATTTCTTCCCTTTTTTCAACACTTATGATGCTTTTTTCAATGCTTAACACTACGTGACACTAACTTATTATCTTTAGTTTTGCAGTTATTGTTGGAATTTATGTTCAATAAGCCTCATTTCTAGGAAATTATACCTAATGTTTGAGTTCTAAAATGAAAGGAATGGATGTTGATGATAATCACAGACTGGAATTTGTCAACTTTTACTCAATACTTTTTCAAAACCACTTCAATTCTTTTCTCCAAATGCTATAACATTATCAAATGTCGAAGATATCCCGACATTGGAGACGCTTTTTTTTATTACACTTTTGTTTCATGAATGTCAGCAAGACTGAAGAGAGCATAGTGGATGTTGGGAAGAAGCCGGGAAGGAACTACGCCCCCTTTAATATCAACAAGTTGAATATGACCTAACTCCACTCTGCAAAGTCAAATTACCATTTTAGTCACAAGAGTTTGGGGCTTTGAAGAGAGCATAGATGGAGATAGAGCTTCAGTTCCCCGTCAGACAGGGCTGCCTTCCTGGCAACGTATAGCAGCGCAAATATTCTAAATATGTGCATGGGCCTTTGTTTAGGTCGTTTTGCTCCTGCCGGTGTCGCCCCCGTCCCCAAACTTGGGGTGTTCCAACCGTGTCTATTCTAGTTAATACACTGACTATGGATGAGTGCCACATACAACCCCATTATAATAAATCTTTGCCATTTGGCTTCAATTGTACTCACTCACTTTGATACCAGTTACATTTATTGATGTGTTAGTCACACAAAACCAAAGAATGTCCACTTTTCCAATTTTCCTCACGTTGGACACAATGCACTTTTCCCATCTTAGATAAACTGAGTGAACATGGGATTTTCTACCCATGAGCTGCCTAGTGTGTCTATAAGCATCTATAAGAAGACAGTGCTGCTATCTGTGTCCGCCAGCAGTAGCAGCAGCGTTGTGTGGGATGCCAGCTCTTTCCTCAGATGTCACTTCCAGCTTCCGCAGTCTGGATTCCAATGGAGCTATGCTACGCTGGGACACGGTGCATTCTGGGTATTTATTTCCCTCCCCCTGTATGTTGCTTGAGGGTGAGAGGAGCTATAAATAAACACTGGGCCTTCATGGTCCGTTCATGTGTAGCTCAACAAGGCATCACTCGCGCAGCGTGGCTTGTGCTACACTCCGCACTCACAAAGCGCTTAATGCACACAGCAATCCTCACCCACTCAACAGTCTATATATGAGAAAAAATGTAGAAAATACATTAAATGCTCAGCAATATTTAGTATTGATATGAATTCAGTGTTGATTCTCTCAGCTGTGTTAAATGTCCCATGACATGGTGCTCTTTGGATGCTTTTATATAGACCTAAGTGGTCCCCTAATACTGTATCTGAAGTCTCTTTTATATAGACCTTAGTGGTCCCCTAATACTGTATCTGAAGTCTCTTTATATAGACCTTAGTGGTCCCCTAATACTGTATCTGAAGTCTCTTTTATATAGACCTTAGTGGTCCCCTAATACTGTATCTGAAGTCTCTTTTATATAGACCTTAGTGGTCCCCTAATACTGGATCTGAAGTCTCTTTTATATAGACCTTTGTGGTCCCTAATACTGGATCTGAAGTCTCTTTTATCTAGACCTTAGTGGTCCCCTAATACTGGATCTGAAGTCTCTTTTATATAGACCTTAGTTGTCCCCTAGTACTGTATCTGAAGTTTCTTTTCTATAGGCCTTAGTGGTCCCCTAATACTGTATCTGAAGTCTCTTTTATATAGACCTTAGTGGTCCCCTAATACTGTATCGGAAGTCTCTTTTATATAGACCTTAGTGGTCCCCTAATACTGTATCTGAAGTCTCTTTTATATAGACCTTAGTGGTCCCCTAATACTGTATCGGAAGTCTCTTTTATATAGACACATATTAACGTTAAAAACCTCATGATACCTCAGTGAGATGTTCATGCCATGGGACCTTTAAGGCTGGTATGACTAACAAAATCTGGCTTTGGCTGGATGACCCGTCATCAGGTTTTGGCTGTTGGAGTCTGCACCTGTGATGATATGACATTTTTGAGAATTTTTATCATCCCACTAAGTGACCCATCCCACATGGAATTACATGACACCAAGACAACAGTTATTAATTCAACACCTTCTGGTCCAGTGTTCACACACAACTTACTCTACTTTGCACAAAATAAAGAATATAAAAAACACATTACAGCAGCCATAACATAACTACACATTTTATACATGAACTGCAGACACAAAAAGAAGAAGAAATAACAGGGAATGTTGCTGTTGGAAAGACAATGCAGTCTTCCTTTTAGCCCCTGCTTGTTCTAAAACGTCTCCAAATGAAAATGTTTTATGTGAAAAATGATTTCAAAAGATTTTTACTCCATGCTTGATGCCACTGCATATATGAGAAACTGTTGCCTAGGAAACCACCTTGGCATACCCCTTGTTGTAATAATCCATCTAGCATGAAAAGCATGAGGAGGATGTTGCCCTGGTGTCGTGCAGGCTTGCGTAGATGCATACGTGTGTGTGTGCTTGGCAGTTTGCCTTCACCCACACACAGCAGCCTTGGTATCACTTTGACTTATTGATATGTTAAAGGCTGTTATTTGAAATCTGAGTCTGGTCAGTTTGGTGTTTTGGCAGATGCTACAGGGCATCCTGATGTGGTGTTAAGTGACAGTTATCTGACACCGCGTGGGTTAATAGAGCATGCGGGTCCAAAGTGTGAGAGTAGAACAGGGTCGGCCTGCCAGTTCAGCAGAAAGAGCAAAAAAACGCACCATAGCAACACATGCAGGTCCTCACTTTAACATCAACAGACTTCCAGATCTAAGAACAGGTCTAATACAGTCATTTTCATAGTTTTGTTATTTATTTATTTTACCCAGATTGAGTCAGTGGGAAACCTGACTGTGTAGGTTCAAAAGTAGTTTTAGTCGTCAATAGAAAACTCAGATTGGACAGATAGTCTAGCTAGCTGTCTGGATTTACCCTGCAGAGATCTGAGGACCAGGTAACCATAGTCCTCAGATTGGACAGATAGTCTAGCTAGCTGTCTGGATTTACCCTGCAGAGATCTGAGGACCAGGTAACCATAGTCCTCAGATTGGACAGATAGTCTAGCTAGCTGTCAGGATTTACCCTGCAGAGATCTGAGGACCAGGTAACCATAGTCCTCAGATTGGACAGGTAGTCTAGCTAGCTGTCTGGATTTACCCTGCAGAGATCTGAGGACCAGGTAACCATAGTACTCAGAAATCCACCAGAGGTCAGAACGCCAACACAAAGAAAGCCCAAGGCAACGGATATCCGGCCCAAATGAGAGAAATCTGGTGGAACTTCTATCGGCAACAGAGAAATCTCCAAAGTGGAACGTAGTGGATATAGACTACAATAAACATAACTAATAAATTTAATTTCATGCAACAAGTAACCACATCCCTGAGCATGCTAAGTGGCATCTGCCGACACCAGGGATCGAAATTGGAGAAGAAGAGCCCCACCGGCCATTTGTATTGTTTTGAATGAATATTCCACTTTGATGTGTTTTCAATAGTAATAGTAGACAACAATAGCGTTCAGGTGTGGAAGAAAAATCAATAACAAGCTGAAGCTACACAGGAAATATTTTCAAGGATGAATTCATTGCTGCTTGTTTTTGAGACGGTGATTCTCCCCATCAGCTTGTAGCGTGATACAATTTCAGTTTTGGAAAATTTCTTGCATAACACATGAGGCTGCGTACACTGCATACGTTTTGCTCGGGTTGAACAGAGTCCTGACTCACATGTGGCTACGTTCTGTAGCGCCGAGTGTCGCTTTTGTGTAGATGTGTCTACATGTACGCCTGTTACAGCGTGCCTTACACCCAGGTGTGTCTTTCTTTTGTTTTTCCTCTCGTCTCATTTTACAACCACAGACACACTGCAGAGGATGTGGACATGTCATACCAATGGTTCTCTCTTTTTGCTCGCTGCGCTGCATAATGACGGCTCAGGTGCTGTGCTTGTAAATTAGAGCAGGGGAGGATGCGTGCGGGCACATGTGTGTGTACGCTTGCCAGAGTGAGCCCGTGTGTCTGTGTACACTATAAAAACTGTAATATTAAACTATGTGTAGAGGCTCTTGTAATCTTCATGTCACGAATAAGCTTGTAGTACAGCTAAAACTCCCCAGGCTGTAAATAAAGGACATGCCTTCACTGAAGGACTGACATTTTGTACCAGTACCCCAGTACAAGATCTCATGTGTGTCATGTTTGGCTGCTACGTTGTGTTTGACTCTGAATAGATTTTGTAATATTACATATCTTGGAAGCAGTGCGATAGGTCAGTGGTACTCAAATTAAAAAATGAGTTTTGAAACTTGCAAAAGTGTTTCTCCCTAGTACATATTCTTTTTTCTTTTTTCCCATCATATCACCTCCGGGGCTCCGTACCGTAGCATTATATAAAATAAGAAGATAAAAACAGATAGCAGGTCAAATGTTAATGACATTGATATGATGTGAAAGTGACTGGTAGCTTTGCTATTTGTGGTTGCTCACCTTAAAGCAGCAATAGTAGATTTGTTGTCCACTTGAGGGCAACAAGCTGCACACACAAACTTGGCATCACCTATTCCCTTCATAAGATTGACATTGCAATCTTGTAAGAAAATACTTCCTTATTTACACATCCATCCTAGCAGAGCCTATTAGTATTCATTCAGAGCGTTGTTCCCAGCCTAGTCAAACATTCAGTCTATTAGCTCTGTTTTGGTCTCCACCTTGGGGAATCTCAGAAGTTAGCTAAACCATGGCTGCTAAAAGCTCCACTATGTTCACCACCTAGTTGCTAACTTTTTTAGCTGTTTGATGCTGAGCATAGTGTTTTTTTCACCCCAGCTATATGAAAATTCAATATTAAAATCACTGGAGAGTGACAGGAAAGGGGGGGGGGGGGGGGGGGGGGGGGGGGGGGGGGGGAGAAAGGATGCTTTTACGACTGCCTTAGACATGCTTTGTTTCAAAGTCTTGAACCCTTGGGTTGTCTTCCTGTCAACCATGGTCACTTTTTTTCAACATTATTATCACTTTTTCCAACATTTTTGTCATTTTTTTAATGTTTCGGGTGCTTTTTTGACGATTTTGGGTTTTTTCCAAAGATTTTTGATATTTTCAATGTTGTCTTATTTTGACGGCCCATTTTTTGTGACTAAAAAAAAAAATTAACTGAAAACGGGTTAATTTGAACCAAGGACAACATGAGGGTTAAGAATGCTTGATAAAGGTTTGCTATAAATATGTGTATTAGTCTGACAGGAAAGCGATAACAGATTAATGATTCAATTTGTTGTATGTTGCAGCATACAGGATATGGAATATGGATCCGAGCGTGCAGTTAATTGTCAGTCAGCGTGACTATCTGTGTGCTAGCTCTGGAGAAGGGCCGCCTCTCTGCTCACACTCACACGTATGAATAATTGAGAAGGAAGGTGGAGGGAGACAGTGAGTCAGAAGTTCCTGCAGAATCGCTGTTCAGCATCTCAATCAGAACAGAGACCCTCTGCCTGTTTCTGTCCCTCTCTCTACAGGATTCAGCTTCTGTTCTACTGCATAGACCTTAGTGGTCCCCTATTACTGTATCTGAAGTCTCTTTTATATAGACCTTAGTGGTCCCTAATACTGTATCTGAAGTCTCTTTATTAGACCTTAGTGGTCCCTAATAATGTATTGAAGCTTCTTTTATATAGACCTTAGTGGTCCCCTAATACTGTATCTGAAGTTTATATAGACCTTAGTGGTCCCTAATACTGTATCTGAAGTCTTTATATAGACTTATGGTCCCCTAATACTGTATCTGAAGTCTCTTTTATATAGACCTAGTGGTCCCTAATTATGTTGTTACGTTCATAAGACAGAAAACCACAGAGATAACAAAGCACGAGACGAGTACAGTTCAGGTGGTTTAATGAGAGCGGAAGATGACAAACAGACGCGGACTGAGGGTGGGTGGTTGAGAGGATGGGAGGCAGCACTGACGGACAGGACGGATCTGCGAGGAAAACACAAGGTAAGTAAGAGAACACTGTAGAAGACAAACACGAGTGAATACGACTGGGGGCCTAGTTACCACAGTAATGCATGTAACGATCTGGCGCTGAGGAGACGGTCAGCCCGGGTTTATGAATGGCGGTGGGATGATGAGTGATGGGAAACAGCTGAGTGGAAGACGGAGTGCTGTGGAAGCCAAAGCCTCTGAATCCCGGAAACGCCCTCACGGACAACAGACAACACATGGGAAGAAAAGGGGAGACACAACAGGTTGGGGAAGGCAGCAGACCACAACAAATACTGTATCTGAAGTTCTTTTATATAGACCTTAGTGGTTCCTAATACTGTATCTGAAGTCTCTTTTATATAGACCTTAGTGGTCTCCTAATACTATATCTGAAGTCTTTTATATGACCTTAGTGGTCCCCTAATACTGTATCTGAAGTCTCTTTTATAGACCTTAGTGGTCCCCTAATACTGATCTGAAGTCTCTTATATAGACCTTAGTGGTCCCCTAATACTGTATCTGAAGTCTCTTTTATATAGATCAATCAGGAAATATTTCCCAAGACTTTATCCAGCCCATTTTTTTTTGTCTAACAATTTTTATTGATTTTCCATAAACAATGTAGTATTTTCTACAGCGCATAATGGACCAAATATGTACAAACAATATATGGCTGTGTTATGCAGAAATTAACCAACATGAAACATGGTACCCCACACCTCAACCCACCCACCCATCCATCACAGTTTGTCCCTTTGAGTCCAGATCTTCACAAGAATAATTGTCCATTGAAGTAGTTGTCCAACAAGGGATTGGAGAAGGAGCATATACAATTTAGCACCAAGTTTCTAAAAAAGTGGATACCAACACAGAAAAGAATGGGTAGAGGACAATAAAAGGGAAACAAAGTGACAATAATAGTAAGAGTTATCTCAGTAAATAAGTCAAGTGAAAGGAAATATGTAAAAAAAAAAAAGGGGGAGGGGGAGGGGCTGCCGCTTCATTCTCATAATAACACCTTCGGCCCATTTTCAAATAAACGTATCTCAGTTTACTGTTAGCAACATTAGTGATTCGTTGAATTAAATGTCCATTAAGGTTCATAAAACTCAAAAGATCCCCATCAGGCGTCAGAAAAGCGATCTTAGCGTGAAATCGCTGTTTGATTGACAGGCGCAGTGCAGAGGCAATGACCAATTGGCAACAAATCCTTTTATTTTTAAACAATTTCCCCATGAATGACATGCCATGTTTTCTTGTCAATTTGTCATTGTATGCTTATTAGGACACAATTTACAGTAGATCAGAGGCAACTCTTTGTGTAGATGTTAAATGGTAGTGGCTGTGCAGTGTGACCCTCACTGTGGGAAAAACAGAGAGACAGAGACAGGCAGAGAGCGAGACAGACGGTCCAACACACTGGGATAGAGACAGACGGAGAGATGACAAGCGTATGATGATGCAGGCTGCTGACTCATCAGCCCTATAGGGATTATCCCTCTGTGTGTGTGTGTGTGTGTGTGTGTGTTTTTATCTGCTGCCTTACTACCGAAGAGGACACGCACACAGCAATCATGACTGCGTGATGAAAGCATGATGGAGGAAGCAAAAGCGCCAGCAGACTTGTTGCAAAGTGACCTTGAATGCATTTTTTTTTGCATTATTATTCATTCAGTCCCTTTTCAAATGCGCTATTATGGGCTATTGGACATGCTTTATTCATGGAAGTGGAAAACTGCATTCTAAATTAGTAAAACAGAATATATTATCTGTGTTCAAAACCCTTCCCTATCACGGAAACAGTGCACTACATAGTGAGTTTGCCGTTTTGTAGCGGTTAATTTCATTCACTGTACAGCCCACTATAAAAATTAAAATTAAAATCCACAATGCTACTTTGAGTGTACATATTCCGTGTTTTCCCAGAGGAAAAGAAGAAACAGAAGTCACCACGAAAACAGAAAAGGAAAAATGGAGCTTGCCTTTGTTTCTAATCAGTGGAAATATAACATGCGACATGTAATCAAAGAATCATGGTAGAAGCATAGTATCGCAATATTTTCAGTGGCAATACTGTATCAATACACAGTATACCAAGTATCGATCTTTTACTATATACACAGTACAGGCCAAAGGTTTGGAATCACCTTCTCATTCGATGCGTTTTCTTTATTTTCATGATTATTTACATTATCACTAAAGGCATCAAAACTATGAATGAACACATATGGAATTACAGTGTATATATATAAATATGTATATTATATGTGTTGGCCAGTTTGTCTGCTTGACATTTTGCAGCGATAACATTGAAGTGAGATGAACAAACGGAGAAATGTTTCTTTTTAGATAAAACAGATGTTGACAAAGTTTCCTTTTTGGGAAAAATTAGAAGTCGGAAAAAAGGTTAGAAATTGCAACATATCGCAGACTATTGCGATATGTTTAAAATCGCAATAATATCGTATCGTGGCACAAGTATCGATGATGATGTCGTGATTCCCACCCCTAGTCTACAATCTACAACCTGTTGTCATCCTCCTGAGTGTTTGGTTTGTTTCAGAGACATAGTAGAAGTATTTCTATTTTGGTTTCGTTCGTTCATGTTTCATGTTTATTCGCCCCATGGGGAAATTATGTTGCAGCAGAAATGACATCACATGGTATTTAAAACAACAGTAGGACAGGAAGAAGAAAACCATAGCATGTGGCCACTCATAACATAGACCAAAGCACTATGTAGCATTATGTACGATAACATAAATATCGTACAGAACCTGCATTATTACGGAGTTTGATGGCCTGTGGAGCAAAGGAGAGCTTGGATCTGGTTTTTGTCAACATAGGAGCACAGTATCATGGTCCTGAGGGTTGCAGTTCAAATGAGGAGGAAAGGGGGTGCTTCTGATGTTGTGGTGATGCTATTTGCAATTTCTTAGCATTCTGTTTTTATATATACTTTTTTTTATTTATGCTTTGTTTTCTTGATGCTGGGCGTGCTAGCCGCCGTCAAAAAAACAACGCGCACGCGACGACGTGGTTTCAGTGTAGTGTCCGACATCTCGTTAGGTTGTTCCCTATATAGTTCGCTATTCTATGAACACTGTACAGGGAATAGTGAGGGAGTGAATGGGGGAGCAGTTTCGAACGCAGCTATTGTTTAGTCCCACACTCAGAATGTGACCATTTAAGGTGGTTGTTTTAAAATGGAGCATTTTGGATTGAAAATCATAGGTCAGTATTTGATGTTCCACGTCAAGGATGCTATTCCAAGGTACACACACACAGAAACCTACTCAAAAAATGATTTATTCCTCAGTAAGTAATACCTACAAGGAATTTGCCTTGGTGGTTGGTACTAGTGGTGGCAGAAGTACTAAGCTTCTTCATTTAAATGTACTAAGACCAAGTAAAAGTCCTGCATTGAAAATGTTACTTAAGTAAAAGTTTGCAAGTAAACAGGAATTGTACTTCCAATTTTAAAAGTAAAGCTCAATGCAGAAATGTCTTGGAACTGGAGACAATTCAAACAGCTCTGTTAATTTAAAGAAGTGTTTATTGGCTAATCATTCCAGCAGTACTTCTTTGTACTGTATATTGTTGGGTAGTTTAATTTATAATTAAACATTGTGTTGTATGAACTGTGTTGTGTGCAAAAATCTTAATATGTAAAGTAACTAGTAACTAAAGCTGTCAGATGAAGTGTGTGATAACTAAAGTAACTAGTAACTAAAGCTGTCAGATGAATGAGTGGAGTAACTAAAGTAACTAGTAACTAAAGAATAAATAACAAAGCTGTCAGAGTGACTGAAGTGGAGTAACTAAAGTACTAGTAACTAAAGCTGTCAGATGAATGTAGTGGAGTAACTAAAGTAACTAGTAACTAAAGCTGTCAGATGAAAGTAGGGAGGAACTAAAGTAACTAGTTACTAAAGCTGTCAGATGAATGTAGTGGAGTAACTAAAGTAACTAGTTAAAAGCTGTCAGATGAATGTAGTGGAGTAACTAAAGTAACTAGTAACTAAAGAGCTGTCAGATGAATGAAGTGGAGTAACTAAGTAACTAGTAACAAAGCTGTCAGATGAATGTAGTGGAGTAACTAAAGTAACTAGTAACTAAAGCTGTCAGATGAATGAAGTGGAGTAACTAAAGTGCTAGTAACTAAAGCTGTCAGATGAATGAGATGGAGTAACTAAAGTAACTAGTAACCAAAGTAACAGTAACTAAAGCTGTCAGATGAATGAAGTGGGAAACAAGTAGCTAGTAACTAAAGCTGTCAGAGAAGTAGTGGGTAACTAAAGTGCAGTAACTAAAGCTGTCAGAATGTAGTGGAGTAACTAAAGTAACTAGTAACTAAAGCTGTCAGATGAATGTAGTGGAGTAACTAAAGTAACTAGTAATTAAAGCGTCAGATGAATGTAGTGGAGTAACTAAAGTAACTAGTAACTAAAGCTGTCAGATGAATAAGTGAGTAACTAACAGTAACTAGTAACTAAAGTAACTAGTAATAAGATGTCAGTAGTGAATTAGTGGAGTAACTAAGTAGCTAGTAACTAAAGCGTCAGAGAAGTGAGTGGAGTAACTAAAGTAACTAGTACTAAAGCTGTCAGATGAATGTGTGGAGTAACTAAAGTAACTAGTTACTAAAGCGTTCAGATGATGTAGTGGAGTAACTAAAGAACTAGTACTAAAGCGTCAGATGAATGAGGGAGTACATAAAGTAACTAGTAACTAAAGCTGTCAGATGAATGAAGTGGAGTAACTAAAGTAGCTAGTAACTAAAGCTGTCAGATGAATGTAGTGGAGTAACTAAGTAACTAGTAACTAAAGCTGGCAGATGAATGAGTGGAGTAACTAAAGTAACTAGTAACTAAAGCTGTCAGAGAATGAAGTGGAGTAACTAAAGTAGCTAGTAACTAAGCTGTCAGATGAATGAAGTGGAGTAACTAAAGTAACTAGTAACCAAAAGTAACTAGTAACTAAAGCTGTCAGATGAATGAAGTGGAGTAACTAAAGTAGCTAGTAACAAAGCGTCGATGAATGTATGTGGAGTAACTAAAGTAGACTAGTAACTAAAGCTGTCAGATGAATGTAGTGGAGTAACTAAGTAGCTAGTAACTAAAGCTGTCAGATGAATGTAGGTGGAGTAACTAAAGTAACTAGTACTAAGTAAACTAGTAACTAAAGCTGTCAGAGATGTAGTGGAGTAACTAAAGTACTAGTAACAAGCGTCAGATGAATGTAGTGGAGTAACTAAAGTAACTAAGTAACTAAAGCTGCAGATGAATGTAGTGGAGTAACTAAAGTAGCTAGTAACTAAAGCTGTCAGATGAATGTATGGAGTAACTAAAGACTAGTAATAAGTAACTAGAACAAAGCTGTCAGAGAATGAAGTGGAGTAACTAAAGTAGCTAGTAACTAAAGCTGTCAGATGAAGAAGTGGAGTAACAAAGTAACTAGTAACTAAAGTACTAGTAACTAAAGCTGGCAGATGAATGAAGTGGAGTAACTAAAGAGATGTAACTAAAGCGTCAGATGAATGTAGTGGAGTAACTAAAGTAACTAGTTACTAAAGCTGTCAGATGAATGTAGTGGAGTAACAAAGTAACTAGTTACTAAAGCTGTCAGATGAATGAAGTGGGTAACTAAAGTAACTAGTAACTAAAGTGTAGATGAATGAAGGGGATAACTAAAGTAGCAGTAACTAAAGCTGTCAGATGAATGTAGGGAGTAACTAAGTAACCAGTAACTAAAGCTGTAGATGAATGAAGGGGAGTAACTAAAGTAACTAGTAACCAAAGAACTAGTAACTAAAGCTGTCAGATGAAGTAGTGGTAACTAAAGTAACCAGTAACTAAAGCTGTCAGAGAATGAAGTGGAGTAACTAAAGTAACTAGTAACTAAAGCGTAGTAAATAAAGCTGTCAGATGAATGAAGTGGAGTAACTAAAGTAGTAACTAAGCTGTCAGATGAAGTAGTGGAGTAACTAAAGTAGCTAGTACTAAAGCTGTCAGATGAATGTAGTGGAGTAACTAAAGTAGCTAGAACTAAAGCGGTCAGATGAATGTAGTGGAGTAACTAAAGTAACTAGTAACTAAAGCTGTCAGTGAAGTGTAGTGGAGTAACTAAAGTAACTAGTAACTAAAGCTGTCAGATGATGAATTGGAAGTAACTAAAGTAACTAGTAACTAAGCTGTCAGATGAATGAGTGGAGTAACTAAAGTAGCTAGTAACTAAGCTGTAGATGAATGAAGTGGAGTAACTAAAGTAACTAGTAACTAAAGCTGTCAGAGAATGAAGTGGAGTAACTAAATATAGTAAACTAGAACTAAAGCTGTCAGATGAATGTAGTGGAGTAACTAAAGTAACTAGTAACTAAAGCGTCAGATGAATGAGGAGTAACTAAAGTAACTAGTAAACTAAAGCTGTCAGATGAATTAGTGGAGTAAAAGGAACGTAACTAAGTAACTAGTAACTAAAGCTGTCAGATGAATGAGTGGAGTAACTAAGTTAGTAGTAACTAAAGCTGTCCGATGAATGTAGTGGAGTAACTAAAGTAAAGTAACTAAAGCTGTCAGATGAATGAAGTGGAGAACTAAGAAGCTAAACTAAAGACTAGTAACTAAAGCTGTCAGAGATTGAGTGGAGTAACTAAGTACTAGTAACTAAAGCTGTCAGATGAATGGAGTGGAGTAACTAAAGTAGCTAGTAACTCAAAGCTGTCAGATGAATGTAGTGGAGTAACTAAAGTAACTAGTAAACTAAAGCTGTCAATGATGAAGCGGAGAACCTAAAGTAACCAGTAACTAAAGCTGTCAGATGAATGAAGTGGAGTAACTAAAGTAACCAGTAACTAAAGTAACTTTTAACTAAAGCTGTCAGATGAATGTAG
>NC_045738.1:24170434-24170503 GCF_008692095.1 Etheostoma spectabile | reverse complement strand
TAAAGTAACTAGTAACTAAAGTAACCAGTAACTAAAGTAACTTGTAACTAAAGCTGTCAGATGAATGTA
>NC_045738.1:24168555-24170424 GCF_008692095.1 Etheostoma spectabile | reverse complement strand
TAAAGTAACTAGTAACTAAAGTAACTTGTAACTAAAGCTGTCTTTGATTGCTGACTCTGAATAGTCTCCCCGGCCAAGAAATAGTGTGAAAACAACATAACCTCCCATGTTTTTTTCCACTTAAGTTTTAGCATGTTTTGTATCTTTTCGTAACACAACGTCTTTTATAAAACTTGTCACAATCAGTTAGTTCCGTGTCTTATTTTAAAGTTCCCAAGCCCCCGATTGCTCATGCTACCTAGTGACAGATTGCTCCATGTGTGAGATGTACTGCCATTTAGTCTATATTAAGAAAATATTAAGCCAACGTGGAAAAATCAATAAACACCTCTCAGCTACCTGAGTGTCTGCTGGCAGTAAATGTGCAGGATGGATATGCCACTATTAATGAATTGCAGGACAAGATGGAGTTTGCTCTGCGTCTGCCCGAATCAAGGCTTTTAAAATGACGTGGGTCAAAGTTTCTGTCCCTTTCTGTCCATCACTCTGTCTACTTATCTAATTCCTCATGCTGTCTCTGAAGACATGCCCTGAGGTTTACCATGGAGCACGGCTCACACATCTGCCAGTGAATGGATACTCCTCACACAGGCTTTACTGTTCTAGCTGACAGATGCTGATACACGGAAGGAAAGAAACTACAGATTAGATTAATTAGGTGTTACTGTGGCAAAGTATGCTTAACTTTGGTAGATTGTCCTCTTGGTCAACTTTCCACTTGAAAGTGGTAAGCTTTTAGCTTACGTTTTGGTCTCCACCAACTCCCGGGGGAAATATCTGGCTCTTTAGTTGAAAAATGTTCCACTCTGTTTACCAGCTAGATGCTAACTTTCCCTGTCTGTTTAGTGGGTTTATCCAATGTTTCTTGCTTAAAAATGAAGCCAATGCTGAAGTGTAGTTCCTTAAATGGCCACTTGAAGCTGACTGAAAAAGCAAATTCCCATTGACCCCACGTTAAAATGGCCAACTTTACAGAAGACATAACATGCTTACAGCCTATTAAAAACAAAAAACAGCTATGGGTTGCCTGGATAGCACAGTTGGTTGCGCAGGCGCCCGGGTTCGACCCCGACCTGCGGCCCTTTGCCGCATGACATTCCCCCCTCTCTCTCCCCTTTCATGTCGTCCGCTGTCCTGTCAAAATAAAAGCCTAAAATGCACAAAAAACTATCTTTAAAAAAATGTAAATGGTTTTGGTCTCTGTAACTAATTTCACCCTTTATGACAACTGTACGTTTTTTATCATGGCTTAAAGTTATGCCTAATAAAAGTAGGTGAGTATAGAGTGCTTCATCTGCCTCAGCTCCATCCACGCTCCACGCCCATTTTTGGAATAGCCGGCAGGCACTGCCAAGATGGCGATGGCCCGACGGAGACATGTCCAAATTTGATATGGTCTATGGGTTTATCCAAGGGGGGTAAGCCAGCCTCTGCAACGCGTAGCTCCTATGTGGCCATTTTGTTGCTAACAAGCCATCACCTGCCGTTAGCATCCCGTTGACTGCCATTCATTTTTGCGCCACTTTGACAGCAAATCTTTTTACATCTGAAGCAATTAAAGACTTTGTTTGTCTGTTGTTCATTTCTAAAGAAACTCAACAATGTATAAAAGTCTCCGTTACCTTGAAGCTCACATTATGGCCGCGTAGCAGACGTTTTTATAAAAATACGCTAACGATTGTGTCATAACCACGCGACTTACCATCGCATGGTCGAGGAATCACCGTATTGTCAGGAGAAGCTCGCAGGTAGATTTGACTCACATTAAGTTTAATTACTAATGTTAACTAGCATTTTAGTTAGCAATAATTAGCCTGTGTTTATGTTATTTCCTAACATATACCTACGCTCTCCGTCTCTGCTGATTGG
>NC_045738.1:24162044-24168545 GCF_008692095.1 Etheostoma spectabile | reverse complement strand
GATTTCTCTTGCACAGCTACCAGAAGACTTACAACTTTCAACTTTCTACGTGTTCAAGCTCAGTTGGAGGCTGCGCAGTAACGTTCAGCATCATTGGAAAAGAGCTTCTAACAGACTTCACTGGTCTCTGTAGAAATCTACGGCATCACATTGTCAAATTCTTTTACTTTCTATGGCTTTATAAGAGGATTATCTTCTGAAAACAGCTGCCTGCTGTGGTTGGAAGGACTCTAATGAGAGAAATAGAAACCGTACAAGTTACAGTTGTAAAACCAAAACAATGAGCTAACCGATGCTAAGCTACAAAGAGCTGAGGGTTATTGCAGAGTCAAGTGAAAAGTCTCTGTAGGGTCATGACTATAGACTGTATAAAACAGGCTATTGCCTGTTTACATCACACACAGAAATATTGATTGAACAGGTGACTTGCATCAGTGCAGATTGTATAATGAGCAATATAACCTTTATTTCCCAAAGAAGGCGATAATTTTAACTTCATCATCATAGAGTGACATGGATTTATAGTCAATAATCAACAGATTTTGCTGTATTTCATCAAGTCTCATCTCTGAACCACTAGATTGACAATGTCTCTCAGAACCTTTGTGTTCCTATACTGTAGCTCTGTCTGTCTGTCTGTCTGTCTGTCTGTCTGTCTGTCTGTCTGTCTGCCTGTCTGTCTGTCTGATTCTGATCCGTAGAAAGTCTGATTCGCATTGCAATCCCTTCTTGCCTTCTGGTTCCTCTCTATCTCGCTGCTGTGGAATATTCCACTCTCCCTCTGCCTGTGCTGGCATTAATGTCTTGCTGCAGAAAGACACAAAGCAGTAAGTAGCTGGTGTGACTCACACCAGGCAATAGAGGCATAATGGTTAGCACTTATCTATTTACATTTCATTAAGATGGAAAATAGCAGCATCCTGAGTCAATTCTGTTGATAAAAACTAGCTCCTTCAGCTTGCAAAAAGACTACTAAATAGATATCTGATGTCATAGTAGGAGGAATTAACACATTTTGACATACATTGCACCCTGCAAACCTGTCTGATTGAAATAATGATCTAGACTTAGACTGGCATACAGTGTAACCTCTGGTTTTAGTTAAATGTCCCTGTACTTCGCCCAAGTGGTATTCAAAATGGGGTTTGTTGCTAAAGATAATGTTCTTTACACAAGTGACAAATCAAAGACCTTTCTACTATAGTAAAAGTGGTTAAGTAGCACTTAAAATATAATATCTTCTTTGCAGAGGTTTTGCCTATTTGAGGAAAAACTGCTCTGGGAAATACAGATGGTGAATTAAAATTAGGATGCCAAAGGGTGCGGCTGTGAAATGCAGCAGAGCCCAGACCCAGTTGCACTGCATTAACTCTAGCACACTCCTGTTTGTCATTTCTCACCCATCCTATATCATTACAAAGGCCTTTAGCACTGGGTCTCTCCCCAGCTAATATGCACCATCTGACCTCCTGTTCCTCCTCTCCTTTATGCTTCTCAGACCTGATCCAGGCCACCCAGGAGACCAATGTGAACGTCCCCCAGATGGCCGACACGCTGATCGAGAGGGCCGGCAACGCCAGCTGGGTGGTGGTTTTCAAAGCCCTGATCGCCACGCACCACCTCATGGTGCATGGCAACGAGGTGAGCTTTTGACGTACTGTTCATACACCTGAGTACATACTTGGTGGCTGGTTTTAATGTCTGGTAAAATGCAGTCAGGTGAAGTGAGTAATGGACTTTACCCCAGCTGATCCACTGACCACTTAAATGGCTTAAATGGCTTTGATTGACCAATTCATTCATTTTCATTTCCACCAGTCCAGACAATTATATTTTAGATCTGGGGGGGGTTCCCAAAATTTCAAAAGACACCAATGTGTCAGGCTGAATTTTGGGTAAATGTGAATAAAAAAGATGCACTAGGCAGCTAGCATATATTTCCATTTGATGGGATGCCTGCAGCTTCAATGAAGAGCTGGAACAAGTTGGTATAGAATAAGTGATCCCGTCGGATGGTTTGGAACAACTTTAAAGCTGCACTGTTCTAACATACACCGTCTGGTGCTACTTGGACACGTCATCAGGGATGTACCCGAGGTCAACGGGTGTTTTGGGTCTTTAATCAAGAGACACTCTCGCTGGGTCGACCCTGCCGGGGGTGATCAGTCCCCGGCCTGTGTCCAAGTGGCGTGCTACTCCACGGATCCGCCCCTTCCACATCCACAGCCATCATGAGGCTTTGTCGGCAGCTTCGGAGATGTTCTTTATGGCACTAAATCCAAATTTTTATATGAACGATAAGTTAAAAGTCTGTGAAATGGGAAACCAAGACTTTACTGTATTAGTTCTCTCTCAGGTCTCTTATCAGTGCCATTTCCAGATAGAGCAGGCAGCTGTTTCTAGCTAAAGGTTTTAATGACACCAGCTGTACATTTTCTGCTTGGCACCAAGCACCAGATGAAAGTTAGCGACTATAGCCATGAAGCTTGAAGCAGCTAAAGATGCAGATAACACCCTTAGGAGTGGGAAGAGACCAAAACAGAGCTAAAAGGGGGAAAAATATAAGACTTTCATTCATCAGGTGGATAGAAACTCGACTCCAAATGAATTATAACGTCTGCTAGATGTGTAAAAAGGCAACTCTTACTAACACCCAACAACTCTATTATCATATAGTTGTTATGTGTATAGCAATATTATATTAAACGAAAATATGTCAGTGTTGTGTTTACAGCTTGTCATGTTGCCCTCTAGTGGCCAAATATCAATTCATGCAGGTTTAAAGCTATGATTATTGAGTAACTGGCATTACTTCACCCCAAGGCCTTTCTCTATACAATACCCTTTACATTTAATAACTTATGTTGTACATTTTGGCCTTAACAGCAGTAAGGGAAGTACCAAAGGGACTGGCCGTCTGCTTCCCGGCCCCTGACTCAGTTAATGTCCCTTACAGAAAAGAAAATGCTCTGAATAGGCAACGACGGAGAACCCAGAGAGATAAACAGATGCTCCTTTACAGCCCGTCAGAGGACCCAAGCTGCCACCGAAATGCAAATGACACAAAAGAGAGAGAGAGAGGGAGAGCGGGAGAGATAGAGACAAGAGAGAAATGATACAGCAATACCTGAAAAAAGATGACATAATTTAAAATATTCAATAGGAGAGAGCAACAGAAAATAGTTGATAGAGACTCCGAAGACAATAAGAAATAATGTGAGCATAAGCCATATGCTCATTTAATCGTTCACTTCCCTTTTCAAAATCATGGGGTGGGGGTTGCCTTCCCAGCATGCATTGGGTGAAAAGAGATTTAGACATATGAAGATAACAGCTTTAACCTCTCTAGAAGACACAGCTGGTCTCAGGGGGAAAGGGTAAATGGTGGTGCCACGATGGGATACTGTGTCCCTTTACATAAGCACGCACACACACACACATTTCACAAATAGGCTCAGTTTGTGTGTAAATGATGTGATGAAGTGGTCTCTTTTCTGTGTAAGCACTCAAAGTGATGGTGGTGGTGGCGTCATAAATGCGTGAGAACAATGCAGTTATGATTAACAAGGCAATATACTGCGTTTATACAGAACCGTGTGTGTCTTCTGTCTCTTGAGACGTGTCTGTTTTAGCCTGGGCTTTGCTGTTGTATTGTCCCTAATGATGATACAGGGAGTATGACTGGAGAGAGAGAATGAGAGTGAGAAAACACGGGAGGAGGGGGAGGTAATGTTAAGCTCACCATTTCCTCAGGGAGGGGTTTTCCTTCCTAACCTCACCTTATGTTTGTAGGCTCTGTACTGCGTAAATGCAGCCACTTAATAAGCATCAGCAGTGTGTGTATGTGTGTGTGTGTGTGTGTGTGTGTGAGGGGGGCTTTTATGTCTATGTGTCCACTGTAGTAAGCTTGTTCTTGCAAGGCTGCAGAGCCTATTTGTCTTTATAGTCCCTGGTCCCTTCATGTCTCTAATTCATATTCATACCCTCCCACTCATAAAGGCTGCAGCATTGCTCTTTCATCATTTAGGGAAGTATAGAATCACACCTCTGGTATCAATTCCACTTCTTCTACTACAGGCACTTTCACAGGTTTGTGGCAGAATGCTGAAAGCGCTGAGATAGCTGGAAAAGTCAAACAAACCATTTCTTATATTTAAGAAGGAGCCATCTGTTTGAAAATGATCATGCACATACAGTATAACACGCCATGACTACTAGGATATAATATGTCCATTCATAACTGTGAAGTGTAATCAGTGGTTATTTGTCAATTAATGAAAATAATTCTTTCATCAAAATTCTCAAATTCTCATATTCTATATTTTTTTTCCCACCATTGTCAGTTAGTGACTGTCAGAAAACTAAATGCTGTGTGTGTGTGTGTGTGTGTGTGTGTGTGTGTGTGTGTGTGTCCTCTGCTGCAGAAATTCTTGCAGTTTCTATCATCTAGAAACACCTTATTCAACCTTGCCAACTTCCTGGACAAAACCGGCTCCCACGGTGGGTGGTGTTACTTTTCTTCCCATCTTTGACTGAAAGTGCTCATATTCTGCTCATTTTCATGTTCATAATTGTATTTTTAAGTTATATCAGAATAGGTTTAATTTTCAAAAATACCATATTTTTGTCAAACTGCTCATTGCTGCAGCTCCTTTTGTCACCCTGTGTGTTAAGCTCTCTGTTTTAGCTACAGAGTGAGACATCTCACGTCTTTTCCATCTTTGATGGGAGTTGCACATGCGCCGTACCTAGGTAAGGACTACTAGCCAGTCAGAAGCAGAGTAGGAGGGTTTGCCCTGACACTACCTAGGTAAGGACTACTAGCCAGTCAGAAGCAGAGTATGAGGGCCCTACAAGTACCTAGGTAGGACTACTAGCCAGTCAGAGCAGAGTAGAGGGTTTGCCCTGACAGTACCTAGAAGGACTACTAGCCTCAGAAGCAGTAGGAGGTTGCCCTGACAGTACCTAGGTAAGTACTACTAGCCAGTCAGAAGCAGAGTGTGAGGCCCTGACAGTACCTAGGTAAGGACTACTAGCCAGTCAGGAGCAGAGTATGAGGGCCCCGACTAGTACTATGTAAGGACTACTAGCCTTCAAGCAGAGTATGAGGCCTGTACTAGCCTGTAAGGATACTAGCCGTCAGAAGCAGAGTATGAGGCCCGTGACAGTACCAGGTAAGGACTACTAGCCGTCAGAAGCAGAGTATGAGGGCCCTGACAGTACCTAGGTAAGGACTACTAGCCAGTCAGAAGCAGAGTATGAGGCCCTGACAGTACCTAGGTAAGACTACTAGCCAGTCAGAAGCAGAGTATGAGGCCCTGACAGTACCTAGGTAAGGACTACTAGCCAGTCAGAAGCAAGTATGAGGGCCCTGACAGTACCTAGGTAAGGACTACTAGCCAGTCAGAAGCAGAGTATGGAGGGCCCTGACATACCTAGTGTAAAGGACGTACGAACCAGTCATGAAGCAGATTATGAGGGTCCTGACTGTAGCTAGGTGAGGACTACTAGCCAGTACAACACAATAAAGGAAAGGGAAAAAAGAAAAGCATAATATGAGCACTTCTAGCAACCCTACATCATTTCAACCTTGATTGATCCCTTTGTTCTGGCCTTTTCATTGGCAGTTCCTTCACCCCTTCATGCTGTTCCATTCTCCTTCTAACACCTACATTTCACACCTGTTTTTAAGCCAACACGTGCAACAGCAAACTGGTACTTCCAACCAACCCAATTATCCCTCTATCCATCCCTCGGTTCCTGCTCCGTAATCCCTCGCTCCCCTCATTTTAACCCATCTCCATGGTAATAAACACCGGCTTCACAGTCTGTTGTCATGGATATTTCATCTTCTGGTAATTAGAGTAACTGCAGAGTTTAGAAAGCAAAATTGTGCTAAGAAACGTGTGATTCTACAAAGAAAATAAAACCCAGTAGTTGTTAATTTTTTTCACTTCTTGGCAAATAAAGCTTGTTCACTTTTTTGCCAAAAGTTAGATAGAAGCAAGTGATAAGAACAGTACCAGTAACTATTTAGCTTTAGATAAATTGACCTTTCACTGGAGCCTCGCTAGCCGTTTCAGTCTTTCAGCTAAACTAATCCCTCTTAGCATACAGAGAGTAAAATAAAGACTGTTGGTACACGATCCGTCCTGCCTGCACGATCCATTATGCGCACGTGCAATATGTTAGCGTACGTGCAGACGATAATCATGATGTACGAGGATTTACGTCACTGCACGATCTGTTCCACAGTAGCGGAACATGCTAAAAGAAATGCTAAAAGGGCTTGCCATAGCGGTCTGCTGTTAGCCTCCACTGGAAAGCTAACGACGTTAGTTTAGCTAACAGCTAATTCGGCTGACCGCTAGCTTTATTCAGCCAAAAATAACGTTACTCAAACTAGCTAAACAAGGGGAAAAGCAGGCTACGGGTAAATTAAGACTTTACAGCAGGGCTGCCAACTCTCACGCATTGGCCGTGAGACACACGCATTTGACT
>NC_045738.1:24161202-24162034 GCF_008692095.1 Etheostoma spectabile | reverse complement strand
CTCACACGCCACACCCCCGATTTCTCACGCTGAAGTGTCAACCCGGTCGGTCAAACTTCAGTTCATTTTAGTGGGCTCGCTCTGGGGGGGACAGTGACGCGTTGCATCTGTGCGTAGACCTCTGAGAATGAGCAGCGTACAGCCAGACTACCAAATCAGCGGAGCAATGACATGCACAGCAGACTATATTACAACTCTCCAAATCTCGGACAACAGAGATGGGAGGAGTTATGTTTTGAATGTGCACAAAGTTGTAAACATGAGCAGAAATCTGATGAAACACATCTGAGGTATAATATACTTTATTTACAATACTGCAACGTTGGGCCACTATTGTGCTTCTCTAACCTCGGGGAATCTCAAAATTTAACTGTAAATATTTAATTCAATGTTTTATAAAATGTACAAATAGTCTTTATTTTCCCAAAAAAGGAAATCCAGTAAGTGGGGCACAGAGGATGAGGGCCAAACATTACTGAGCCTTGGTACAAAGGGTAAAGGATTAGAATTCATGCAAAACAGTGGTTGTCATTCTTTAGAATTTCAGTGGTCTTATTTGATCCCTCAACATTAATCTAATTTTGGGTCCCTGGTCCCTACACCAGCGACCCCTGGACCTGTTCACCACAGACCCAAATCTTCTCAGCTGTTGCTGACATAGGCTACTGTCTCTTCATGTGGTTCAATATGTTTGGCACATTGTCTGGGTCAGTTCTTATATCATAAGAAGTTAATAATGTAAATAATGTAAATGTTACATGCCCGAATACCTGTTGATACTACAACACTGCAAAGGCTCTTAACCCTACGGTTTTGCACATATCATGTAAGA
>NC_045738.1:24160920-24161192 GCF_008692095.1 Etheostoma spectabile | reverse complement strand
CCATTTTTTTGCACAAAACTCTCCAGAAAGTGCCATTTAAAGGTTTATTTTTCAAAAATTTTTTCCTGGGGGGCATACCCCAAGACCCCCCTAGGGAGAGCCCCCTATCCCCCCAAACATAACAAATCCCAATTTAAACCCTGCTGAAAGAGCCAAAGAAATTGCTTTGTACGTGGCAAAATATTGGTTGGCCCCCCCCAAATCTCACTCCAAGGTTTTTGGAAAAGTTGGCAGCTCTGTTACAGTAATAATAAAGACAAGTATTGAGTGGT
>NC_045738.1:24156087-24160910 GCF_008692095.1 Etheostoma spectabile | reverse complement strand
TTTTAAATGAGCACAAGTAAAGTAGAACTGACGTAACAGCTGTTATGTATTTTAACGTTTATTTTAAGTTTTGAGGGTCTTTTACATGCTGTCTCGGCTAGTGGTTAGCCGAATTAGCTGTTAGCTAAGCTAACGTCGTTAGCTTTCCGGTGGAGGCGACCGGACTTTCTTTAACTGTCTATGGGAACAGATCGTGCAGTGTCGTAAATCCGCGTTCATCGTGATATCATCTGCACATGCGCAGAACGGATCGTGCAGGCAGGTATGTTAAATATAAAGCTACAGCTAGCGATTAGCTTAGCTAAGCATGAAGACTTGAAACAGGGGAAAACAGCAAGTGTGGTTTTGTAACTTATTTTTTCATGTGGGCTTTGGTACGGCTGATGCAAATGATATGGCATATCAATTAGTGAGTTGTAGAGACGCTAGCAGATGCATTTTTTCTTTTTTATCTTATAGGCTATCCCCCTGTTTCCCCCTGAGTCTTTAAGCTAAGCTAGCTCCCTACTTGGCACACAGACAAGGGAGTGATATTAATCTTCTCCTGTTTTCTAAAAATAAACTCTTCTTTTAAAGACTGAGATTCATCCACCATTGTGTCACCCATACACTCATCACAGGTGTAAGGTGCAAAGATTCTGTACAGTTGCATTCAAGGCCTTTTGAAACTTTGTAACATTTTGTTTTTTTAAGCCTTGTAAGAACCCACTCATACCCTGCACTGAGTTGACATTGACACGTGTTTACCTATGAGTGTGTCTTCCTCAGGATACGACATGTCCACGTTCATTAGACGCTACAGCCGCTATCTCAACGAGAAGTCCTTCGCCTACAGACAGATGTCTTTTGACTTCGTCCGTGTCAAGAAAGGGTAACGTTTCTCGTCTGTCATCACACCGCCCTGCATGACTCAGCATACTTATTGATTTTTTTAGCTTTGTTAGTTTATCCGGGATCAGAACGTGCCCCTTTCTTACTTGCCCTTCCAAGGCTATTAAAATAACACACATCCCACTGGGATGCCGGTGTGTGGGATGGACTCCAGCCCGGCGTTGGGCCAAGTGCATGGTTCACTGCATGTACTGAGTGCAGAGATGAATACAGAGTGGGTTATTACTCATTTTCACAGAGCGGACAGCTCTGTTTAGCTGGCAGACACAAGGTTCCTCTTGCTACATATCTGGCACTGAAAAATATTAATGCAGACTAAAGAATAGAGATCAGACATTTTGGTGGATACTATACAGTATGTGTGGCAGGTACACACAGGTATTATACTACTCTATGCGTTGAGAGACAGACGTGGATGGGAGTCTTCTGTCTGCAATTCTAACATTTTCTATTTCTTTCTGTCTCAGAGCGGAGGGAGTGTTTAGGACCATGTCAGTAGAGAAGCTGTTGAAAGGAATGCCCACCCTGCAGAGCCAGATTGACTCACTGCTGGATTTTGAAGTGAGTGACACTCGCTAATAGGGAACAAATTCATTTGTTTTTTTAACCAAGCTCAGTCCTACAAGCCGCAAAAAGCAGTCTATGAAGACATGTCAATTACAGCCCTTTTCACATGTAATGCCATCAGAGGGTTGAATTTAATGATGTCTTTGGTAATTGTAATTGTATGTATATCAGTCATGGCGGGTAGATTTTGGGGGGGATGTAGGGGATAAGTCACCCCCCCCCCCCCCCCCATATTTAGAGGAGGTAGATTTTTCCCCCTCAGAAAACATGAGAGACAACCCACTCCCCAAAAGAGGTAAAAATAAACGTTCACGGGGCTCAAAACGTGTACATACCCAATCTTAACCTTAACATTTCTTTGTTGACCCCTCGGTTGTGCCCCCCCCGCCCCCCCCATGTTGAAACAAAACCTACGCCCTTGTCAGTGGAGTTGATTTTAAACAACTTGTGATATCAAATTTTCTATTTGGTATGCCTCCAATATAGCAGGGCTTGAAAAATGAGAAACTAACATTATCCACCTTTGTTGAAACTGTGTTGTCTTTTTAATTAAATACCGTTTGGACATTTTAAAGCTATTTTGTGCGCCATCTGTTCATCTTCAAAATGCTAACCACGCTGTTCCTCCTGGCTTTTATTTCTGTCGGCAGGTGCATGCACAGGACCTGAACAATGGGGTGATAAACGCCTGCTTCCTCCTGCTCTTCAAAGATCTGATCAAGTTATATGCCTGCTACAATGACGGCATCATTAACCTGCTAGGTAAAGAGTCACTCCCTTCAGTTTATCACTGGAGTAGTTAAAGGTCCAATGTGTAGGAATTTCTCCCTTCTAGCGTTGAGCTCCTATGTCGCAATCAACTTTCCCGCCATGCAGTTCAAAGTATGTATTACAGCTACGGTGGCCTTTATGCCTCAAAAAGCCAAAATGTCAAAACACGTCTCCATCCAGCTTTATCTTGTTTAATTTTTATTAATTGCAAAATTGTATCTAAAGATTAGGTGAGGACTACACACGGAGTTGTTGATGTTAGCCATGTGGAAGCAACGATACCCATTAGCAGCGTTAGCAGCGTTAGCAGGACCTGTGAGAGTGTCATGTGACAGGAAAAATGCAAAAGACGGAGCAGTATGTTCTGTATGTCCCTCACCGGCTAACGTATTTCAAGATGGCGCATACATGTCAAGCGTCTACCCCAGTTCATACAAATGCAAATATAAGCCTATTGGAATACTTTGAATTGATGGGGGTGGTAAATATTCATGAAAAAGAACAACTTTGTAAACGGGCAACACCGATTTTGATGAAACTAACTAAACACGTCACACATTGGACATTTAAAAAATCAATGAACAAAAGCTAGTTACCCTTAAAATATAGGATTATTATAGAACTTTGTAGTGCCAAAATACTTTCCCAACTCCGTCTGTTGCACTCAGCTCCAGGCCATTTATTCCTACAGTACTGCCAAAAAAACTATCAAAAATAGGTCACAAATACATAGAGCTAATAAAAAGAAGTTATATTGGGAAACAGCTGAGCACTGTACTTTTTAGCGAACGTTACTCAAACAGGGGTAAATACCTACATTTGTTGGGGACTATTTCTATCCGCAGATCTGGTGCTTTAGTGAGTATTTACCACGGCAGGACACTGTATGTGGGATAAACTCAAAATGACCTACAGATCCTAGGTTGATGGTAATGAAGGAACCCAGTGCAGTGGTTTGGCCCACTGATGTGTTTTTTAATAATCTTTTGGACATTAATGGAGCCTCAGATGCCATTCACATTGTACGCCGTGTATTCCTCCATATACCCTGACAACCAGGGCAAGGGCCAAGGCTTTGTTTTGGTTCAAAGACAGAAACATCTTCACCGCCAAAGCGCTACTGGAATCGCTGTGTAGCCTACACAATGTCGCATGTACTACACGTCTGATGTAAACAGAGTGGCGCATGTACTGTATGTATGACGTAAATCTAGAAATTCTTGCCTATGTTGCGCTGAGCCCGGCAGCACGCACAACAAATATATTTTGGGAATAGGACGCAACCTAACGGCGGGTAAAGCGCATGCCGCGTACAATGTGAATGGCACCACAGAGGAATAAGACATGTTACATGTCATTTAGATTCATTGTTGGTTTTGGTCTTTTCATGGGATTTGTTGACAAAAAAAAACCATTATCAAATTTATGCTTTACCTTAACAGGAATAATTCACAATTTCCTAATCTCTGTTATCCAGAAAAGTTTTTCCAGATGAAGAGAAGCCAGTGTAAAGACGGGCTGGAGATCTACAAAAGATTCCTGACACGAATGACTCGGGTTTCAGAATTCTTCAAAATTGCTGAGGTAGCCTGCAGAGCACATATATATCACTGAATAGCAGCTAAATCGGGCTTGATGACGGTTGTATTGAAATGTCCCTGTCTTCTTTTACAGCAAGTGGGAATAGACAAAAATGACATACCGGAACTCACCCAGGTAAGATTGACAACGGCGTTTCCTTACCTATGTTATTTCTTTATTTTTTTTACATTTCTGGAGCCTTTTCAGTTTTTCAGGCTACATACTAACAGAGCATGTCAGTGTTGTTTCTAACTACTGCATGTAGTGTGAATGTCTAAAGCTACTCTCTGTTTTTTCTCCTGCTGTGTTCAGCATTATTGCTCCTCATTGATAAGACAGCTACACTATGCTGTAAAAGGACATATAAAAGACATATCGCTCTGTCCCCCATTTGCACTTACAATACGTTCTCCACCCAACTAATGGGCCGTGGTTGTGGTTGATTGATGGCCCCTATGCCCTCCTTCTCTTTTCACTTCCAGAGATGCAGATTGATCATTCAGGCTGAGAGTGTGAGTAGCGAGCGCAGAGCTAGCTTTGGGAAGCATACGGCTTAGTAAACATTTGAACTCTCTCTGAGTGCACTGAATTGAAGCACACTGCACAGCGAGTGCACACCCAGCAGACAGACATCAGGCGCTCTGATGAAGAGGGATGATGGGACTGAAAGAGCTGATCGGATACGCTGTGATACGCTGAGCAATGCTGCTGTTTTACGCTGCTAAAGCTCTAATCTAAACCTGGTTTTCGTTCAACAACTGTAGAAATTCGCAACAGATTGCTATCCTCAAATTGTGCTAAAGAGTTTCCATAACAGATTGTAATTTGGCCTTTTTCAATCTCTAATTGTTGGGTCACTGACTAGAAGTGATTCCCAGGATAAGAAACCTACATGCAATTTCTCCTGTTGGCTCCTGAAGTAGCTATCTGTGTGTTCTGTTGTGGAAACTCTATAGCTAAGGTTATTCTGTGTGTGTGTGTGTGTGTGTGTGTGTGTGTGTGTGTGTGTGTGT
>NC_045738.1:24146764-24156077 GCF_008692095.1 Etheostoma spectabile | reverse complement strand
GTGTGTGTGTGTGTGTGTGTGTGTGTGTGTGTGTGTGTGTGTTCTTTCAGACATGGCAGCGTGGATGACTTGCATGAAAAGCATGCTGTCTGATTCAATTGAACATACTGCAACTGTATTGTAGAGCATTTGAAATTAATATGGGGTGTTGGAAACCCAGAACATTTAAAATTCATATACTCAGGCATCTTCAACAGGGGGTCCGTGACCCCTAGGGGTTCCTCAGAGTCAATGCCGATGGGCCTCCAAATTATGGTTACGTTTTTTAAAAAGTTTTTTTCCAAAATTCATTTTTTAGGCATACAATGAATTCAACATATTATTAGCAAACTAGCCTATAGGTATGGTGGTCACTAAGGCCATCCACAGATACAGTTATTCCTAAGGATACACAGTGCCACATGAATATTTAACATTAAAACAAGATTTATAAAATCATTCCAACAACTATTTTAATAGCTTAGTATTCTATGCATATAGATATGTTGTTGTAGGCCCAGTTTATTGTGCAGTTACGGATGCTTTTTGTACAACATATGTAGTAGGTAGTCCCTGCTCCATCTCTCTTTCAGTTAAGGGGTCCTTGATGTATTTTTCTGATGAAAGAAAATTCTTCCTTGCTCAGTCCTGTAGCAGTTTCCAAACAATGTCTATGTGCAACTGTTGTCATTAAAATGCCTAAAAGCATGTGAATCCTATTGGCACGCTGGTTGGATTTTAGCATGAAGCTGAGCTCTGTTTTTGGTGTTTTGGTTAACATCAGTGTGACAAATTGTAGAACATTGTGCAACAATGTCTCAGTGCTAACCTGATGAATACTCTGTCAGTGACACTTTTTCAATGATGCCACCATTTTTCTTGCTAGCTAATGTGCACCAGACTTTCAAGTAATACTCTTCCATAGATTTGGAGAATAATATCATTAATCTTCCCAGCCCAACCAACATATCTTAATGGCCTGCCTTTAAAAATAAGATACCGTATGGGTGATGAAGTTCCATTAATGTGCAAAGAGCAAACTGTAGCCATCTGTCAGATCCCTCAAATTATTGTGGATTAATGTCAGTCTCCCCTTCCAGGAGGAATTACATCAGCACAAAAAATGCAGTATAGGGTGCCTGGATAGCTCAGTTGGTAGAGCGGGCACCCATATATAGAGGTGAACCCCTCAATGCAGCGGGCCAGTGTTCAATGCCGACCTGTGGCCTTAGCTGTCCTTTCAAAAATAAAAATGCCCAAACAATTTCTTTAAAAAGACATAGACAGAGTAATATTACCGTCCGACTGGCTGTGGAGTGGAGAGGTGTTATGTCATCACTTTTTTTTAGAGCTGTGAGTAAATGGCAGAGTCCGTCATATCCAATCATATTCCAAACATATGCCTGAAGGGCTGTCGCTGTCACCTCCACAGGAAATTGCTCAGCTTTAATATTGGAATCTGCAGACGAGAACGTCACCTGTTCATGTCTCAGAGAGGACAACCCCTTTTAAAATCTGGATGATCATTGGTCTACCCAGCTCTCTCATTGCCAAGACAATAAACGATCAGCCTCTCTGCCTTGTTGGTCTCTCAAAGTTTTAAGGATAATAGATGAGACAGCCTTTAAATGGAGGGATCTTGAAAATGAAGCAGGGGATTAAGGAAAGTGAATTAGTGGGTTTTTTGGCTGAATTAGCTTGGATCGCTAAACCCATTCTTTTAAATGCATGTCAGGAGGTGATAGTGTCCCCTTTAGCCTGGTCGAGCATGCTGCTTTGCATCGTGGCGGGCTGGAACATTGTTCTCTCTATTTTTGTTTTATGGTTGTTTTTTGTCCCATGCTTGATACCCCAACTTGAAATTTAGAAACTCAATGCTACGGACATATTTGGTTGGTATTCCAAAAATATTCATACCCGGTTGCCCTGTTCTGGGCGTGTGAAGGTTTATTAATGTTGCCGTGCATCACAGAAAAATATAAGAATTTGAAGTGAAGAGCTCAACAAGACAAATGCATGACTTCATAGAGAATAATCAGTCATTGCTGTCAGGTCGATGTTGATTAGATTATTCTGAAAAACTGCACAAGGAAGATGATTATGAGTGTGCCGGGAGAATATCACATGATGTCACAGCAACTGTCAGGATATTAGGCACCCACTGGTCATGCCACCTACAGTACAATGCCAGACAAAATAACACACTCACCTCTGTCATCTTTCAGGATGCTATGTACATCTTCCAGTAATATTTTGAAGGAGATGTACCACTCTGACATCCACTTTGTGGTGTCATTTTCAGTTTAGGAACTCATTGCGACAGATATCCCTCAGGTTTTAATCAGGTCAGTGTCCAAAAGTACATCAGTCGATGATAACCATGGCCCCACCGAAGTAAAATATATTTTTCAAGTGTAACAATTTAAAATAAAACTTAGAATGTTAATACTTCTCCACCCCAAGCAGATAACCAGTCCGCAGATTTTAGTTCTGGGTCAAAACTGTGAAAAAAAAAAAAAAAAAATCTGCAGATTCCATTTGGGTCTAGTCATAACCTGTCTCAGGCATAGTAGTAGTCCAACTTTATGTTCCCATAGATAATGGGAGACGTAACAGCTCTATGATAAGACAGCGCTGCCTCTAGCACTCTCATCTCGCGAAAGTTTGGGGAGGAAGTCAATACATACACACCTAACATTCAGACACACAGAAACTGCAGTAGTAACACACTCCTAGAAACACCGGATGGATGAGATGTTCTTTGGACCAGATGGTCACGGATAGGAATGCTTGTTATAAATGATGACCAATAGCATCTTCACATATGCATAGATGATTTTTAGAAGGACCTTATTTGGTCATCTCTAAATCTTGTATGTCCAGCATGAATTTAAATACACCTTCAGGAAGAGAAGAACTTCCAAGTTTGGGGTGACACTACATTGTGGGGAAACTGCACCGCTTATTTCTGATTCTCCGCCTACGCTTCTGCATAAGTCATCAAAATGTCCTAAACTTTCTTCATGTGTCCAGAGTCGAGCTGCTCCTGAGTTTTTCCATAACAAATCTGAGCACACAAGACGTCCGTTTAGTTAAAAGGGGCAGCATAGGTTGCATGTGGTTAATAAGCAAACTCATAAAACTTGTATTCGAGGAGCCATCATCACTCAACTCCAATGTGATGGAAAGGAATAGCCCAGTTATTCTTCTAATGTAGAATATCATCAGTACTGTCTACCCTCTCTGACCAAACCCATGTGTTCCTGTTGTATCACCTTCTCTTTATTATCCAACAGGCCCCAGAAAGTCTTCTGGAGTCCCTGGAGACCCACCTCAACACGCTGGAGGGGAAGAAGCCGTGAGTAGTTCAATATATATATTTGCAAGCTGTTCTCTTTTTTTTTAATTTTACCAGCAGCAACACAGAGCTGACGCTTCAGTTATCCTTTACTTGTTATACAGCTGAATGCGGATAGCCATGTCTGTAGTGATTCGGCCTCAGGATAGGTTGGAAGTCCATCATGTTTAGTGATGGGACAGTGATTTAACTCTTTCTGTGTGGCTTGTTTTTGATCTTTAATCAGTGTTACATCAGTGACTACTCTGCATTATTGTTGGTTTTCTGTACATATGATCCCAGAGTACGTTCTAGACCTGCTCTTTTATGAAAAGCGATAACTCTTGTGGTGATTTGGCGCTACATAAATAAAATATAATTGAATTGAACTTTTCCTTCTCTAACTTGTCATTTCCTCTGTTTAAACTCAACTCAGAGAGGATAAGTAAGTAAAGGACCTAAATATTATTTTATCATCATATGTATCGATGGATAAACTTTTTTGTCAGTGATTCTATAGAAATGACATCTGAGCTAGCAACTGCCATTTGTATTGCTGTGTACTATAATTTTGTTCAAGATGCAGTTCTATAGAAAACACACTTCTTAATTTTACAGTATGCTCACGTTTGTGACCATAATTTGTATCATTGTTGTCATCGACACAGTACAGTGATACGTCGATGCCATTACTAACATATTATTCATCCTTGTTGTCCTCTTACTGTACGATCGGCCCTAACTCTTACAAAGCTTTAGAAGCATGTTATTCAGAAACATTCAGCTCTTCCTTTCTCTGTCTATAATGTTGAAAAGCAAAGCTTTGGTAAAGATGAGCAAGGGCCAAGATGCTTCTACTCAGCTGTGTGGCGTGGGTCCATTAATTGCAGATGTGTACTAAATGCAATTGCTGTGAAATGCTGCCTGCCTGAAAACCCCAACGTGATACTTAAGCTGTCACTTTGCGTCCAATCTCAGTATCAGCCATTATGCTTTAGCATGTACATCATTAAACTCTTTAACTCAATGTGCTGTTGTTGTTTTTGCAGGTCGCCCACTAAGGTAAGCTGTGTTTCATGATAATCATAATGTAATGGTAATAACAGTCTTTACTTATATATAGCACAAAGCACAGTTATTGAGATCTTCACAAAGCAGCGTGTAAAGTCAAAGTAAAAACTGCAGATGCCTAAATAGACTTTTAACATTGCCCATACCAGTTGCTCCAGACAGGTAGTGATTTATTGTGCATTCATGTGTTAAATTGCTGTTGAATCACAGCTTACGTAACCGCGTTGGGCACCATGTTAACGGGGGTCTTCCTCTGCTGCAGGACGAGACAGCCAACAACAGCGCGCCCGCTGCTGCTGCTGCTGCTGCTGTTGTTGCACCGGCCAGGCATGCGCCTGCCGTTCCTGCCGGTGGGCCCCCTGCTCGCCCCGGGCCACCTGCCAAACCTCCTCCGCCCTCTATCACCCCCACTGCACCAGCCCCCATCGCCACCACCACCAGCAAGTAAGAATCACTCAACAATGCTATACAGTGTTTGCAGTGAGCTGCATCAATATTCCATTAGAAGTGGATTGCCTCTGTCAATACGCCCTCTGTCTTTCTTTCTTTGTGGTTAGTGCTCTTGATGATGGGTTCTTGTTGGATCTAGACCCCATGTCCTCCTCCTCAAGGGGCACTACAGCCACTTCCTCCGTGACTGGATGGGGAGGTGAGAACTTTCTGCTCTGTCAGTAACTGATAAGTTTAGCATTGCCAGACCTTCCTCCACAGCTCTGCAAAGGATGGTCTGGCCAGTCCACACAGCATTTCAGGAAGGGAGAAAAATGTGCTTTGTGTTTATTGGCATTTCTTTAAACCAATCACAATCATCTTGGGTTGCTAAGTGCTGGACGGAGCCATGGTGCCGCTGCAAAATAGTCTCAGGAAGGAACAGAAAACTTAAATTGGACAGATAGTCTAGCTAGCTGTCTGGATTTACCCTGCAGAGATCTGAGGACCAGGTAACCATAGTCCTCAGATTGGACAGATAGTCTAGCTAGCTGTCTGGATTTACCCTGCAGAGATCTGAGGACCAGGTAACCATAGTCCTCAGATTGGACAGATAGTCTAGCTAGCTGTCTGGATTTACCCTGCAGAGATCTGAGGACCAGGTAACCAGAGTCCTCAGATTGGACAGATAGTCTAGCTATCTGTCTGGATTTACCCTGCAGAGATCTGAGGACCAGGTAACCAGAGTCCTCAGAAATCCACTGAAGTTTAAAGTACCAACTCAAAAAAAGCTCAAGGTAATGGACATCAAACCGAAAAGAGTGTCATCTGGTGGAAATTCCGGCGGCAACGGTGCAATCCTAGAAGTGGAACGTCGGGGATATAGACTATGATCATGTCAGTGGTAGAGTTCATGATTTCAGACACAGGCAGACAAAAGAAGCTTCTCATTTCTAGCCGTCGACTGGCGATTTTGCCTCTGAAATGACAACTGTAGCTAGCAGAAGGTAGCTTACAGAAAGAAATCTGTAAATGACGAGCATATTAACTAAGACCTACATTTCATCAAATGCAAATGGACATTCGTGATGCTGATGTTTTAGACGTTTCATCCCATTACTTACACTCTTTCCTTTAAATGACCATTTTTCAAAGCATACAGCAAGTTGAGGTCCCTGTTAAGTGATTTTAATATCAATAATATTTATGGAAACTAATTGCTGCTTAGAAGAGCCAAGATGGAGGAAATCAACTTAAAAACCAATGGTAGGCTTTGGAAAATGGTTGGCAGTAATGTATATACAATTTGTATCAAATGAGCTGAAACAAACTACGTGTGGTCTTTTAGATGACTCTGTAGTCTAGAATAAAAAAACTGGTACCCTCATTGATGCTTTCTATTGGACAATGTGGTTTAAATTACAGAACGTTTCCATTATAAAGCTGATGCACTTTGGCCAGCCCTCTGTTTATCCCTACATCTACACTGATACCCCGATGATGGCCACAGTCCAACTATACTCTAAACTACATTATGGAGCTTTTAGCTCTATTGGCCTTTACCATCGCCATGTCTGCTTGTCCTTTTTATGAAGTTGGCAGCTTGCAAATGAAATATTTCGGAATTTTATCAGGTCATCTCCATAACTAAAAATAAGGAATTCTCTCTCACCTGTGTGTCTCTCTGTCTGTCTGCTGAGTAGATCTGCTGGCTGAGGGTGAGTACTCTGTTGAGAGCACTTTGTTACAGACTTAATATGAGAAATGAAAATTAGATTTTTCACCACTTGGATTTACCTGAAGTTCTTCACCTTTAGCTTCTGCTAAGCCTGTCTTTTTCCATTTTTCAGTCTCTCTGACACTGCCGTCTTCCTTCCATCTCCTTTTCTCTCCTATTTCTCTCTATTTGGGGTTGTGACTGGGTCGTGGCGTTTGGATTATGTGGTTTATCCACATAGCAACTCCGGCTGCAACGGAGGAAGCCTCTGAAGCTCTCCTAGCAGAGGGAGAGTCTGCTGATGCTGCTGATGCAGCGGCTGGTGCTCCTGCACCTCCCGCGCCCGCTGCCGCTACCGCTGCCGCACCCGCACCGGCACCAGCCTCTCTGCCCATCTCGGCTCCTGCTTCATCTGCAGACTTAGACCTTTTCGGAGGTCAGTCTGGTCCGAGGATAGAATGTAGCCTGCTTGTCTGCAGCCCCTTCATCATTTAGTAATTTACTAATAGGTTTCCTATGTATAAAGTTGATACCTAGAGGATTACAAATAGGTTTTTACTCCCTTAACTTTTATATTGCTACATCATAAAACCACAAAAGGTCCACAGGCTTGTGTCCCATTAAATAAGCCAGGTATGTAATGTAAGCATTAGTATTTGATAACTAAAGATTGAGGAGAATCTTGGAAAACCTTCTAGAAACAAGTATCTAAATGTACATTATGACATTACAGTAAGCAGGTGGCACCATAGCCCCAGTTTGTGCCCCTTGTGTATTAACATTACATTAATAGTTACAATCTTTGAATGACTCAGCTGTGTTTGAAGGGATTTCCAGAAACTTGAAAGACTCTTCTTACTGTACATAAGTGTTGGGCAAGATACTTCCAAAATGTAATACATTATAGATTATTAGTTACCTTTACTAGTTCCTACTACTTTTACTAGGATTTCATTTATTTTACTAGGATTTTGGAGCAGTAAACATTTGTAAATGACATTCTGGTCATTTCCAACATTGTTGGCTATTCAGTTTACAGATATACAGTACAGTTAGGGCTGTTCCCTAAAATGTAATGGTTTTCTATCCTCACCGTTGTGGTTTTTGACTGTTTTTTTTTTACATCCTGCTCTGTTGCAAGCGTGTACACTAACGTGCTGACATAACGTCAAGTTTTCACACACTCCCTTTTGCATTGAGCAGAGAGCGAACCGTCCCATTTGTGGCACATCCCAAATATATGAGCCAGTACCGTGGACTACTTGCTTTTCTCTGGGTTTATTCAAGGCTGCAGAAATTGCAACAAAACACTAATGAGTATTGACATTAATGTTTTCTATCATAATGACGTGCGCCTTATAAACCCACTGCAATGTAATTCGCTTGCTATTTTGACTCGTATTATGGGGATTTGTTGCCTTTTTTTTATCATCACCCTTCAATGATTTTCCCCTCAATGTCTGACTAACAGTTTCACAAATATGTCAAGAAGATGAGTAGGTGGATTTCATTGAATGATATTTTGGCTTTATAATATGAACCCTTACGTGTGAACAGCAGCTGCTGAATAGAGCAAAAAGTGAGTTTCTTTATCAAAGAGCGACTTTGCGTTATCCATCACTGAACTTGACATTTTCCCTCTTGTCACAGAGTACAAATAACTTGTGACAACTTGCCTCATTTCACCATCCTGCACAGGTGGTGCACCCACTGAATGAAGCATTATGCAGCCCTTTAAAACCCGTCACGTGACCGATGCTACAATCAGGTCCTTCTCTGCAGTTACCGGGCTGGGCTGCATATTTCTTGTATTCTCTGCTTTTTCCTGATGCTGACCTCTCATTTTTGTTCCTTGTCCATTCCATCTGTTGACTCATCTTTTGTCCTTTACATCCATGTGTCTGTCGGGCGTTATGTTTTGCGCTCCGGCTGTTTTCGTCTGCAATACCCTAGATGCGTTTGCACCTTCCCCAGGAGACGGTCCTGCTGCCGTGGCCGCGGGCCCCGCTTCTGATGCTTTTGGTGGATCTGGTGGGTGACAGTACAGCTTTTTTGTGTGTGTGTGTGTGTGTGTGTGTGTGTGTGTGTGTGTGTGTGTGTGTGTGTGTGTGTGTGTGTGTGTGTGAAAAAGCTGTTGCTTTTATTATATCAAAGCTGCTTTTGCTTTCATAGGGGACAGTAGAACAAACATGTGCCCTCCGGGCCTACTGTCTCATCCCAAATCCCGCTCTAATGCCCCAGTCATGAACCCTCTCCTCCCCTCATCTCGGCTACTCTTCTCCTCCTAATATTCACCCATCGAATACTGCAGTAAAAAGCACAATGCAGCTATTCCCTACACTTCTGTCGGAGAATGAGTACTATTTTTTCGCCCTAACCCTGGTTTTACCTATTAATGCGGATGATGATTACTTTAATTTAATTGCCTTTTTTATTTACAAAAAAAAAAGAACTTCTCTATTTGGCCTTGTCTGTATCACAGCACAATGACATTTTTTTCTCAAAAATAGCTTTAAAAAAAAAAAAAAAGTACTCCTTTTTACAACTAATTTGTGCATATCCCACTAACATAGCAGTTTATTTAACATGCTTCGCCATTAACTTTATTCTGTGCCCACACTTAACCTACTGTCAGACTGTTTATAATTATTAATATTTATACTCTATGCCTACTGTATTATTTGGTGTAGAAAGGAACTGTTTTCTATTGGTCAAATTAACGTTTTCAGGGATGAGAATATACATAAGCTCTTTAATTATCCATGTAACCCCCCCCCCCC
>NC_045738.1:24145805-24146754 GCF_008692095.1 Etheostoma spectabile | reverse complement strand
CCCCCCCCCATCTCCAATGTTTTTGTCTGGTAAACCCATTGACACAGAAAACCCCAGTTACCAGAGGATGAATGACTATTGTGAGTCCCAGACTTTGTAGCTCTGTCATTAGGTCAAAATACCAGAAATAATACGTTATGCCGTTTAATACTATGATACTGTTTTGTGACCAAATACCTGCAAAACTAATGACATTCCCATCAGCCTCAGCTGTACCTTATGTCTTGCGATCGCTAATGTTAGCATGCTAACAGGCCAAACTAATATGGTGAACATCAGAAGGCTAGCATAGTAATAGTTGATCATGATAGTCTGCTGGCTTTAGCATTTAGCTCAAAGCACCACTGTACAGTCATTTTCTATTGTTCACTAAAGAATTATGCAAGTGAACTTTTTCATTTCAGTGGACGGAATAAGAGATAGAGATTTAATACACAGTCAAATATTTTGGTTTTGATTTGATTTTTTTAGTCAACATGATTCAATTTCTGCCTGGGCGAGGATCTGGCTAAAACAGGTCTCCAAGTTGACATCATTTTACAGTGTTTGTGGCCCAATATCGCTAAACCTCTTGTGCCAACATGTTGCCACATAGCCAGCAATGTACAGTATTAGGGAGGTTTAGATGATATGGGTATCATAATTAGGAAAAAAAGAAAAAAATTGGCCAATGGGCCAGTCAACCAAAAGTTTTCCAGCTGTAGTCAGTTCTCCATGTTGATCCATGATGATGATGTGTTGTAGCTTGTGGATGCAAATCAACACTTTTGCTGACGCTTTTTATCAATGTTTTTCACTTTTTCTTTTTTGACGTTTCAACACTACGTAACACTTACTTATTAACTTTTGTTTTACAGTTATTCATTATTAAATTATACCTAATATTTGAGTTAGAAAAGCAGAAATTAGAAATTATTTCAACTTAAATTAAAGGAAAGTAAGTTGATGG
>NC_045738.1:24141097-24145795 GCF_008692095.1 Etheostoma spectabile | reverse complement strand
GACTGGAATATGTCAACTTTTACTCGATACTATTTCAAATCCTTTTTTTTCAAATGCTATAAAATTGAATTAATTGAAATTGAAATTGAAAATTAATAAAAGTAGAGATTAGTACTTGCCAAAGAGCGTTGTGTGGAATCAATCATGTTATTTTGGGTGATTAAAAAGAACATTAATATAGGTTAATTTGACCCGAGGACAACATGAGGGTTAAGAGACAGGTCAAAGGCGTTGCAATTAAGTGTATTCTCACTGAAGTTAATAAGTAGTGATGGCCAAATGCAGCTTTGTGACCCAGTGTCTTTATTTTCTGAGCCCACTAGATGGCGCTCTTGGTTTTAAGAGAAAGGCCTAAGGCGTTGCAATTCAGTGTATTCTCAACCCTTTGTTGAACAGAGAGCGCCATCTAGTGGGCTCAGAAAATAAAGACACTGGTTCACGAAGCTTCATTTGGCCATCACTAGTAATGAGTGACTGTGTGCTTGGTTTACTTTCTTTGTACCTAACCATGATTTGGAGCTTCAGAGGCGTCTTGCCTCACACAAATATGCTTTTTACAGTGTTTGTTGCTTTAACAAACCCTCATTCCCCCCCCTTCCCCTTCTTCATCAACTCACCATCCCCTTCCCTTCTTCTCTAATCGTACCTCCCCCTAACCCATCAACCCCAACCCCCCTGCTGCTCTTCGTGAAGACCCCTTCGCTACGACGGAGGGGAGTGGGGACATTGCTCCAGAGCTGGACCTGTTCGCTATGAGGCCCACCGACACGGGGGCCACTGCCACAACCCCTCCCACCTCCAGTGAGGCGCCGACCATCGTTGTCCCCATCGCTGCCCCCGCTGCCCTCACCCCTTCTTCCACCACCACCACAGAGTCTGCAGCCGCTCCGACTCTAGATATCTTTGGTGGTAAAGTCCTGTCACTCTCATTATGCCTCTCGCTGCATTATCCTGCATTATGATGACCATGATATAGATTTTGCTTATGACTGTGTTGCTCTTGCTAGTGATGATGAGGATGATGACGATGACAGTAGTGGCTATGATGATAACCTGCACAGTCCCTACATTTCAGATTTAATTTTTCTACTTTCCATGATGCCTTTCCTTTTGGATACAGATCATTTAATCAAGTTAATCAAGCATCTTGACCTCCTCTGCAGAATTTAATTATATTAAAAAAATTGTGCAGTAAGCCATTTTAAAAGTCAATCCATTAATTGCTTATTGTATGGTGACCAAAATCTTAGTTTTAATTTGATCTCTAGGGGCAAAATGGACATGTATCTCTTCTTTTATCAACAGAGGTTGCTCAACTTGTTTTGATTATTAACCTAATACTAACAAACTAAGAACATTGTTATTTTTCCTGCTTGTGACCAATATTTTTGAAACTGACAGCTGAGAATGCTTTATTATAGCTCATGCACTTTAGATAAAAGGGAATATTGCTCATTGTCAGAATGTCAGAAAGTGCTCTGGTTATTGACTCCACATGGATGGATGGATTGATGGATGGATGGATGGTTGGAAAGATGGATGGACAGATGGATGGATGGGTTGGTGGGTGGATGGATGGATGGATGGATGGATGGATAAGTGGTTGGAAAGATGGATGGACGATGGATGGTTGGATGGATGGGTTGGTGGGATGGATGGATGGATGGTGGTTGGTGGGTGGTTGGATGGATGGTTGGAAAGATGGATGGACGGATGGATGGATGGTTGGAAAGATGGACGGATGGATGGATGGGTTGGTGGGTGGATGGATGGATGGATGGGTGGGTGGTTGGATGGTTGGGAAGATGGATGGATGGATGGATGGGTTGGTTGGTGGGTGGATGGGTGGGTGGATGGATGGATGGATGGATGGGTGGGTGGGTGGAAGGATGGATGGACGGATGGATGGGCGGGTGGATGGGTGGGTGGAAGGATGGATGGGTTGGTGGGTGGAAGGAAAAATGTATGGATGGGTGGGTGGAAGGATGGATGGATGGATAGATGGAGGATGGGTGGATGCTGAATGGATGGGTGGATGGATGGGTGGGTGATGAATGGATGGATGGATGGAAGGATGGGTGGATGGATAGATGACATATGCTATTCATTCGTAAATGAAAAAGAACTATGCGTTACTTAATGAAATTTGGCACGGCTCTTCAGATCAACTATTGGATTGATTCCCAATAAATTTGCCCAAATATTCATGTTCCCCAGTGGATGAATCATCTACCTATTGATTTGGCACCATCATCAGGTCAAATTTGTATTTGTCCAAATTTTGGTTTTTGACCAAATACTTAACACTTAAGATATTCCCATTAGCCTCATATGTAGCAGCTTGGCTGTAGACTCTCACCCTCGTTAACTAAATACATTGGAGATTGGAAAAAGGAGCATTCTGTCAGAGCGAAAGCACATCAAAATGTTGTCTTCATGCTGACATTTGGCAATATACCCTTTTAACTTTTGCACTGTTTCATTTTGCATTACACTGAAAAGATACACAGAAACGTACCGGTTTGAAAATCAAACTATATGCTGCTCTCTCTGCTTTCCCTCATCTCTCTTTCCCTCTCTCTATCTCAACTCATCATTCTATATGCACTGGACTTGCACTGGAATCTGAACGTACATATGATTGTGTGTCCTTGTTCTTAGATATGTTTGATTCTGAGCAAAGCCCTACCACAGAATCCAAAGCTGCTACCACTCCTAGCGTAGACCTGTTTGGTTCAGGTACAGGAGTTGATATCCATTTCTCTGTGTGTGGAACCCCTTCATTTCTTCGGGTTTCCATACGTCCACTCCTCTGTCAACTGTTTCCCTCACCCCACACGTCTTGGTTTGTCCCCCATAGTGGTATGAGAACTGTGCATGTAACCCACTCGTCTTGGAATGTCCGTGTGGCTGCTTTTATATCTACGCTGTGTCTTTCTACCTGCCACGCTAATACTTTTCTTTGCTTCCGGACCTCTATGGTTTCTTCTTTCTCGCATTCTGCATCTCGCTTGCGCTGGTAAATTAGACCTCCCTGCTGTTTCACGCGGGCCCTCTCCTTTGCCCGAGCCGGCTCCGGTTGGAGACATCGTGACCGGTGAGTCAGCTGCTTTATCGTCACTGCATCACTTTTCTCCCTTCCTTCTTTCACGAAAAGTGCAGCCAGCCTCAACTTATCGTGAGGTGTTTTGAATGGTGCTGGTGTCTGCATCAATATGCAGTTATACCAGTTAAGTACTTCCAAATCTTCAAGGATGTGGATGCACAGTGAAGCTGCAGGGGTGCCTGCTTCTTCTCTGCATGTCTGCTAGCCTTTTAGAACAGGCATGATAGTTCATGAGCAATGCATTCTGCCTTAAAAAATACAGCTGTCGCTGACAAATAGTAGTCTTTTAGATTAGTAATTTAGTACCGCTTCTGTCTCTGCCCATTAGAGTCATTTACATCTCCTGCTCCTGCTGCTGCTGCTGCTGCTGCTGCAGCTCCCAGCCCAGAGGCCCATTCTCCCCCCAAAGCAGAGCTGGAACCGGTCATTGACCTGCTGGGTACTGTACCTCAGAACACACATACACACATCCCTTTACAGCATGTGCTGCATGTAAATAGTGTCTGTGAATGTTGTCTGTGCATTTGATAATTTGACTTTTCTCTCTTGGGTATTTGTTTTACCATCCCCAGTTGTTACAGTAAGTGCATGTTTGTAGTTTGTAGTTTGTAGCGAGGCTGATAGTGTCTAGATGTGGCGATGGACTCTAGGTGCAAGAGTAAACAGCAGTTTCTGGATTAGACTGCAGACAGATCATGCAGTAAACAGACAGTATTCTGCAGTCACTGGGTTATATTCCCAAAATAAGTCATATTTTGTGTGTTTGCATGTGTCTCTCTCTAGGTTTTTTCTTTTCTTTTACAATATGTAGTTTTAATTTTCAAGTCAACTATATGTAGTGCTTAAAATGTAGAGTACTGGAGTAAAAAAAACACATTAGGAGTTGATCTTGGGGAGTTTTGCACAGTATGGCTCTAGGTACGACAATGTTGGTCTGTGTGTTGTCCACTACTGTGGTCCAGACTGAAATGGAGTGGCACAACATTTTGTACAGCCATTCAAAGTTACCAGGGGATGAACCCCTGAATCCATCCTGAGGTCGGCATCTTTGGTTTTTGGTGAAATATCTTGACAACTATGGGATCACAGTCAAATTTGCTAAGGAGATACAAAAGAAATCTTGTTGCACAGGCATCTGACTTGGTTTTTTTGCATTCTTGACTCATTAAAAATGATGGGAATCTATTGAAATATTGTCTATATATTGGATGGAATCCGTGATAGATTGAGGATTTTCGTCTGCTGCTAACCCTTAATTATAGAAAATAATAGGAAACCATCTGGAAAGCTTGCGCAGCTCTCATTAATTACAACAAAGGCTGTGGTGGATAAAAGGGACCAGGCAAGTGGGGTGTAATGCCACAGTAATGACAATAATAATAATAATTAAAATAATAAGCTCCCTCAGCAACTCTACTTCTTGCGACTCTGAGGGTCCAGCTGTGTCTTATGTGCATGGCTCATCAATCAACAGTGGTCAGTTAAAACTTTTCTCAGTACCCACAATGATTTATTTGCACCACACATCACAGTGGATGTGCAGATTCTTAATCTGTGTCATTTTTTTTTTTCAAAATTAATATTCAATACTT
>NC_045738.1:24136455-24141087 GCF_008692095.1 Etheostoma spectabile | reverse complement strand
GTCCATGATCAAATACCTGCACAGCTAGCTTAATCATAGCAAATGCTCGCATGTTAGCACACTGAAACAAAGAAGGTGAACCTGGTAAACATTATACATGCTGGTCCTACCAGACTCTGGTCCATTAGCCCGGTCCTACCAGACTCTGGTACATCAGCCTGGTCCTACCAGACTCTGGTCCATTAGCCCGATCCTACCAGACTCTGGTACATCAGCCTGGTCCTACCAAACTCTGGTACATCAGCCTGGTCCTACCAGACTCTGGTACAGTAGCCCGGTCCTACCAGACTCTGGAACATTAGCCTGGTCCTACCAGACTCTGGTCAATTAGCCCGGTCCTACCAAACTCTGGTACATCAGCCTGGTCCTACCAGACTCTGGTACATCAGCCTGGTCCTACCAGACTCTAGTCCATTAGCCTGGTCCTACCAGACTCTGGTACAGTAGCCTGGTCTTACCATACTCTGGTCCATTAGCCCGGTCCTACCAGACTTCGGTACAGTAGCCTGGTCCTACCAGACTCTGGTACACTAGCTTGGTCCTACCAGACTCTGGTCCATTAGCCTGGTCCTACCAGACTCTGGTCCATTAGCCCGGTCCTACCAGACTTCGGTACAGTAGCCTGGTCCTACCAGACTCTGGTACACTAGCTTGGTCCTACCAGACTCTGGTCCATTAGCCCGGTCCTACCAGACTCTGGTACATCAGCCTGGTCCTACCAGACTGTGGTACACTAGCTTGGTCCTACCAGACTCTGGTACATAAGCCCGGTCCTACCAGACTCTGGTCCAGTTCATTAGTCCAGAGAGTCTGGCCTCTCTCCATTGACAAGTGGTAACTTCCTTGAAGGCTGGTCCTCTGTTGAAGTTTATAACTATTGGCTCTGCCCAGAGCCACTCTGGATCTGCCACAACCAATCACTAACGTTTGGTTGTGACATTGGCTTATCATCACTAGCGATAGCATTAGCTAACGCCTTCAATACGGACGGAGCTAGCTGGAAAATCAAAACTGTTCCCGAGCCCCTGGGGAGGAAGGCCACAACATCATGGCCGCCAACAAAACTCACCAAAGATTGTTCTTGCTCGGACTTTGACTTCTGGATATTCGCCAGCGTGGCCACAACGGACAAAATGGCTTGGCCCAGCATCTTTCTCCACCGCCATTACGGAACTCAACCTAGTAAAAGACCTCAACGTTATCGTTCTCCGCCACTCCCTCTGTTCGTTGATTGGACCGCAAACCCAGACAGAGTACTGAAGGAAAATTGAGCAGAAGTATGTGGAAGGGTGGAGCAAGGCTAAAATAATACAAGATGTAGACATGAAATGGTCTCAAGTTATTATACTATGTTGTGTTACAATCTTTCTCTATCCACGTTAACTTTCATTATCATTAGATGTTTTGTTCACCTTCTGTTTTTGTTTCAGTTATAATTTTGTGTTTTGAAGATAATCTTGTCTCCGGCCCCGCATTGTGTCCCAGTGTGTAGTCTGGGGCTGACCTCTCCCCCCTTTCTGCCCTCCACGCTGCGATGTTAATTACTGGATGGATGGCGGTGCAGACTCCTTCGGCGGTTCTGTGGAGGAGACGCAGAGCTCTGCTCCTGGAGGACCTGGGGACGATCTGCTGGGAGGTGAGTCTCCTCTCACTGTCGCTTTTTGGTGTTACATCAAAGTATTTTATGGAAATTATGGTTGAGTTTGTAGAAAGGCTTACTAGGACAGCAATCCAATTTAATATCTAATGTCCACACAATGGACAGACAGCGCCCATCCTTAGCGTTTGCATTGTTTGTAATTGCCTTTGGAAACACTATGGAAAGTTTCCATCCACTTGTCAATCAAATTATCTGAAGTTAGGTAAAAAAAAAACTCATGTGAAAAAAAATGGTGAGAGTATGTTTCCATCCAACGGCTTTAAAGAGAATAAAAGCCTGAGGTAATGACGTCACATGCTGTTTTGCGATCAAATTGGCAGATCAAATTGATTTTAGATATTTGAAGGTGTTTCAGTTAATTTTTGCACTGAATTGGACCACATTGAAGCAACAACAAAGTTTTTCTTGACAAAATGGATCGCGCCGTCTACCAACACATGATCAATATGGGACAAGTTGTAATAGTGCTTATGCGTCAGCTGATAGCGACATATCAAGCTTTAATAAGAAAACAACAACACTCTCAACACATCGCTATGACGATGCAGATGCAACTTGTCTTTTATTTTACATCCGGCACCGTTGTGAGACTCTTTTTTTCGAGACATGTCTCGCTGTTTAAGCGTCTTCCGTTTACTCTGTAGGACGTCCCACGGCTTGTCCTAACCTTTCTCGGCCATTTCCTTTTGTGAGTTCCAGATAAATTAAATTCAGAAAGTCTCTCCTTGTCCGTCCACTTCCATCTGTCTTTGTTGACGCCCGCCACGTGTGCAGACAGAGAGGAAATACTGGGGGAAATGAACTACAACTTCTTCTTCTTTGTTTTGGAGCGGGTTGCAACCATAAAATGACCTAAAACTTACTCACAATTCATTATTTTTTCAGAAAATAACGTTTCCATCAGCGTTTATCGCCTAAGCCTTGTATCGATCAAGATAATAGCCGATAAGACCAAACGTATTTCCTTTGAGTCGATATTCATGAAATTCCATTGAATTTTACTGTTTCCATAATGCAGTTTTCATTCGATATCACTTAATTCAGATAAAAACATGTGGATGGAAACATAGCTATTGACTATTCACTTTTCAGATCCAGCACTGAGCCTTCAAAGCTGTAGGTGTGAGCGCGTCCAGTCCTTTTTCTTATGAATTAGAATAGCTGAAACGTGCAGCAAACATTGATTGATGTCCGCAGTCTTGAAAAAAGTTTTAATGCTGGCGAACGGCTGATGGAAATGCTTTATGTTGATTAAATAATTATGCAGGAAGTAATGATGGAGACGCATGTCCCAGACTTGGCAGAAATGTTGTATACAGCAGTTCCAAAAGTGGATTTGGACTCATTTGGAAATATCTGTAAAATGTCTGCCCCCCCTTCAACCTCCTAGTGATTTCACAGCCAATGTCCCGCCCATCTCATTTCTGTCTCTGCTATATGGCCCATAGTTCATGAATAAGAGAATCACAAAAGTGTCTTTGCGCTTATCTTTTTTTTCATCTTTGTACGTTAAAGAATATGAGATTCCCATCACACACAACATTGTCACGTATGCAGCCCAATGGTGGCCCTGTGGATACCTCATTGCAAGAAGGTTGTGGGTTTGAATCTGGGTTGTCCTGGGCTTTACTGTGTGGAGGTTGCATGTTCTTCCCACTATGTGGATTTTCTTTAGGTGCTCTGCCATCAAAAACATAGGTTATGTTCTACCTTAAAGATGAACTGAACTGAAAAACTAACTTTTGATAACTTGTTGGTTATGGTAATTACAAATGAATTACGCTAAAAAAAAATATTTAAAAAATCAATATAGCTTTTTTTGAAGCAACACAAAAATTGCGTTTGTTAGTATTAGAACGCTGACAATATCGATGACGTCACTGGCATGGTAGGCCCTGCGAAGGTATTTAGGCATCGGCTGCAGCACATAATATACACACGAAAAAAAGTCATTTTAATGGCACGGATTACGCATTTGAGCCTGTGAGGGACAGGCCTGTAGTGTCTGACTACCACCACATGGAGGACAATCAGTTTCAGGCTCCACTGAAGAACAGGATTGCTTCGGGGGGGTGTGACAGTGACCAGTGTGTGTGGGTGCAGCTTACTGTCATGCACTCTCCTTTATTGTCTCCAAGCACATTATGCATTTTAGGAAATAGACCGCTTATATTGAATTGAATTGAATTGAATTGAAAGCCTTTATTGTCATTGTACCAGTACAACGAGATTTGGAGAGCAACTCTCTAAAAGTGCACACATTAATAACACATACATACATATACAATACATTAGTGCAAGTCTGAGTGGGTTGAGTATGGTGACAGCTTTGGGGAAAAAGCTATCCCTGAGTCTATTTGTTCTGGCCCGTATTGACCTGAAGCGCCTGCCTAGGGCAACAGGTTAAGAGATGGGAGCCGGGGTGATGGTGTCCCCCAGGATGTTTCTGGCCCTACTGAGACAACGGGAGTTGTAAATGGCAGTCAAAGAGGCAGAGGGCAGCCAATTATTTTTTGTGCAGTGTTTGTCACCCTCTGCAGTCGCTTCCTTCGGCCTCCGTGCAGCTGGAGTGCCACACTGTCACAGCATAGGTCAACAGGCTCTCGATGGTGGAGCGGTAGAAGGTCACCAGCAGCTGAGTTTTTAGTTGTTCCTTCCTGAGACCCTCAGGAAGTGTAGCCGCTGCTGGGCCTTCTTGACCAAAGCTGTGGTAGTGCCGACCAGAGAGGTCTGCAGAGATGTGAATGCCGAGAATTTGAAGGACTCCACTCGCTCTACACATCCACCGTTGACGTACAGGGGGGCAGGGGGGGCTTTGTCCGCCTGAAGTCCAAGATGAGTTCCTGGTCTGTTGATGTTTAGTGCCAGTGTTTGATGCACACCACTCACTAAGTTTCAGGACCTCATCTCTATAGGCCGCCTCGTTTCCCAATGTAATCAGCCCCACCACCGTTGTATCATCAGCGAACTTG
>NC_045738.1:24136316-24136445 GCF_008692095.1 Etheostoma spectabile | reverse complement strand
TCTCTGGGTGGGCGGGACTGCAGTCGGATGTGTATAGGGAATAGAGTAATGGGCTCAGCACGCAGCCCTGTGGAGAGCCAGTGCTGAGAGTGCGGGAAGAAGGGAGGTGAGGACCCAGTTTCACCTGCT
>NC_045738.1:24136211-24136306 GCF_008692095.1 Etheostoma spectabile | reverse complement strand
GACTAAAAAGTTCTTTATCCAGGAGCATATATATATATCGTGTCCATTTAGAGAAAATAGAAAAACATGGTTAAGGTCCTGTTCGTTTACGAAAA
>NC_045738.1:24135974-24136198 GCF_008692095.1 Etheostoma spectabile | reverse complement strand
GATAAATGGAAAATGTAATTGGACGCATTAATCTAATGGGATCGCTTGTTAGCTGCATGTAGGAGAGTTACCCCCGTTTGACCATAGATGCGCGGAGGAGTCACGAGTTTTGCAGAGTTGGCAGATTTTTACAATGGAACTAACAGCTGTTTCTTCATCAACAATGTGCCCTGAGACGGCTAACATCCGCTAGCTTCAGGGGGAGTAGAGAGGGACGTTGGATT
>NC_045738.1:24135609-24135964 GCF_008692095.1 Etheostoma spectabile | reverse complement strand
GCTAGCGGCTAGTAAACGCATTATTATCGATCTGTGATATCGTCGGAGTCTGGGTTCATTTCTAGAGTCTGTGGTCGGAGTGCTAGCTTGTGGAGTTTGTCATAAGAGTGCTGCCAACGTATTTAGCTGCTAGCCCTTTCCCTCGGTCGGATTGTTGGTATCTAGCTTGGTGTTGTGTCTCAATTTCAAGTAATGCCCAGTGTGTCAGTCTCTGTTTTGTTGAATGCTATAAAGCCGACACGTTGGGCTTTATTTTTGTAAGTGAATATGTTCGTGTTTTGTGTACGTGACAACAACGTTACATCCATCCCTTTGCCTAATAGACTTGATAGTATGCTGATAACAGGTAAACATA
>NC_045738.1:24135311-24135599 GCF_008692095.1 Etheostoma spectabile | reverse complement strand
TCTGTTCTCTGCCTGCCGTGAGCGTTTCAGTGCCCGGTCTGCGGCAGGTAGCATCGGTGGTGTTACTTGCCGGTGGTCTATCGGTCTGCCCTGCACTGGAGCCTGTAGGCCTCAGGTTTCAGTCTGTTGGACTTAACCTCACCAGTGACGCTGTTGTATCAGAAGCACAGCTTTCCAAATAGTCTGTCGCTAAAAAATGCTACAGATTCAAAATCCAGGGGCTGTCGGAGGGCTGGCCCGTTTTAAGGCAGCTAGATGCTAACCATGAGTTGAGGACTGTTTTTTCCT
>NC_045738.1:24134981-24135301 GCF_008692095.1 Etheostoma spectabile | reverse complement strand
AGCCTGTGGAAATGTGTGGTAACCCCATCTGCCTTAGCCCTATACAGGTCCTTACTGCAGCCAGGGCCAAGACAGTATGAGCCCCCCAGACTTCTTTCTTGCGTTTCCCCAGCCATATGTCCGCTAGCCTCGACCTCTTTGTATGGGGTTCCTATGGCTGCGCTGCTAGTGCTAGTTGCCACGGAGTAGCTTACATGCCAGTTGATTGTGGAATTCCAACATGGCGGCGCCCATGTTACAAAAACAACAATTTCAACTTGCCATTTTATCCCTTCTAACAAATTCACCCATTTTAATAATTGTACCAGTGAGAAGAAATA
>NC_045738.1:24134776-24134971 GCF_008692095.1 Etheostoma spectabile | reverse complement strand
GTTATATCACCATTATTCAAATTCCAGTTCAGTTCATCTTTAAGGATGGGTTAAATGTGGAGAAGGAATTCTGCTGTGCCGTGCCATTGGAGTGTAAATGTGTGTGAGTCTGATGAGCAGGTTCAGTTCAATTTTATTTGTATCACATCATAACAAGAGCTATCTCAGTCCACTTTACAGATAGAGTAGGTCTAG
>NC_045738.1:24134392-24134766 GCF_008692095.1 Etheostoma spectabile | reverse complement strand
TATAATTTACAAAGACCCAACAATTGCAGTAATTCCCCAAAGGGCAAGCATTTAGTGCAACAGTGGAGAGGGAAAACTTCCTGTTAGGGAGAAACCTTGGACTGACCCAGGCTCTTGGTAGGCGGTGTCTGTGCGGTGCCGGTAGGGTGGCACCTTGTACTATAATAATAATGTTCTACTTCTTAGTGCGGTGTATCATTACTATTTTCCGCTTCACTGGTGGACTTTCCCCACAGGGATAACCAAAATTAAATTTCGCTTTCAAGGGGTCTCGTGTGCCATCTGCTGTGTCAGTAATCATATTTAACGTGTGTTCCACATGGAATTAGAGTCAGAAACAAATGATGCCAGACATGCCTGATATGATATGCCCC
>NC_045738.1:24132197-24134382 GCF_008692095.1 Etheostoma spectabile | reverse complement strand
CCCCCCCAGGCCTGATGTCCCCCACCCTGGCTCCCACTGCTGCCCCAGCTCTAGCTCCAGCTCCAGCTCCAGCTCCAGCCTTTGCTCCGGTGCAAAACAACCTCCTGGAGTCGGGCTTTGACGCTCTGGGCTCCCTTTCCTCCCCGGCACCCCCTGCACCTGCTTCAATACCAATAGTCCCATCTGGACCAGAACCCGCAACCACCACACCGGCGCCCTCTGGTGGCTTTGATGCTTCAAGTAAGTGGATGCGATCGTATCTCAAAGATTTGTTTTCCTTTTTTATGTTGCATTTTTAGTAATCGGTCTCATTGTCATGCCTTCTGAAATATAAGAGAATTTCAAATAGGGCTGGGCAATAAATCGATCTTATATTGACATTGAGATATGATGCTAGAAACGTCTTCAATTTTAGATATTGTGATATCAGAATCAGAAAAAGGTTTCATTGCCACAATAAGTACACTTATGTGGAATTGGCCTTGGTGAAAGGTGCATGCATAAACAAACAAACATATAAAAAATGAATATGAAATAATCAATAAATACAGAAAAACAAATATATACATAGAAAGTAATGTTGTAAGTGTTTTTGTGTCTTTTCCTGGTTTTAAAGGCTGCTTTACAGTAAATTGATGTATTTTTCTGAACTTACCAAACTGTTTCTAGCTTTTCTATTATTTGCCTTGGTCATTGCATCCACTGACTGTGATTATTTATCAAAACTCATTGTGTTAACATTTTTAGAAAGCAACAATAGTCAACCTTACAATATTGTCAACAATGTATTTGGTCAAAAATATCGCAATATTTGATTTTTTTCCATATTGCCCAGCTCTAATTTAGAATAATTGGTTCAGGTCCTCTGCTTAATGCATATTAATCTGCTCTTGTTTTATTAAACGGAGCTACTTAACCATGACCTGGTATCTCAACCTGCTGAGACCGTGACCACTGCATGGTTGACACACTGACGCGTTGCCTCTCTAGCAATCTCTCTTGTGCTTCTCACACTTTTACAAATGCTGCTTTCTTCACCTACTGCGTACCCAACCCCTATCTTCTAATCTTTTGTTTTTTTCTGTCCTAATCTTTCTTTCTGCTACACACATTTGTGTCTTCTGCTTCGTTTAATTTCTCTCTTCACCCCTTATTCACACCCCTCTCCCTCTGCTGGCTCATTGCTTGCTTCTTCTAATCTGTAATTGGTGAGTTCCACCCGGCACTGCATTGCTGCGTGCATGTGCAGTTTGGACAAGTCTCCCCTTTTGCGTCTTTGCATGTTGCAGTATGATTCGTGATTGTCTCCTGCATGAGACAAGACTTACTGTACTGTTGTCTATTTCCTCTTGGTCTTTTAGAGCAGTGGCTATCAAGGCCAGAATCTACAGTAGAGTCTGCAGGTTTTATATATTTTATATTTTGATATTTTTTCCAAGTGCCCCATTAAACAGCATCACATTGCAGTGAAAAGCCTTAGTCTTTGGGTCCTTCAAGGGTCAGAAACACACAAGATTTACTTTAAATGTTTTATTTATTAATGGATAGTTGAAAATAGTTAGCTAAATGTATAATTAAACATGGTTGAAATAGTTGAAATAGTTAATGTTATAAATAAATAGTTGAAATAGGTTAGTTTAATGTAATGGATAAATAATTAAAATAGGTTAGTTAGCTTAAAGTAGTGTATATATTGTTTAAATAGTTAAACCTAGTGGATAAATAGTTGAAATTGTTAGCTAAAAGTAATGAATAAATGGTTAAAATAGTTAGACGTAGTGGATAAATAGTTGCAATATAGTTCAATAGTAAAATAATGTAGTTCAATGGTAAAATAGTTATGTAAATGTCATGTTAAAATAGTTAGCTAGTTGCATTGTATAAATGGTTGGATTTGTAAGCTTAAAGTATTAAACAGTGTCAAGTGTTAGCTAAAAGGGTATAGGGACTAAATGGATATATTTGAATGCTGCATGAAGGAGGACCCCAAAGCAGAGAAGGAGGGAGCATACAAAAAGGCGTTATTAAACACAAAAAGGAAGTCCAACGAAACACAGGATCTAAAACAGAGTCCCGAAAAAACAAATTGCAAAAAGGAAAAACTGACAAAAGTCCAAGGGGGGAACATGAAAGGCAAAAATAGTAAACCAAGGCAGGGAAAAACTCCCAACTGCGCCATGGGGTG
>NC_045738.1:24127602-24132187 GCF_008692095.1 Etheostoma spectabile | reverse complement strand
TTCAATCTGACAAAAGATAAAGAGAACACAGAGGTTAAACACAAGAGGGAACGAGGAACAGGTGATACGTCGGGTGAATCACATTAGGCGGGGCGGGACAATAAGACAGACAGGAAGTAAAACTAGACAAGACTAGACAGAACAGGAAGCCAGACTATCAAAATAAAACAGGGACAGAATGATGTCATACAGACACTCACAGGGTAACACAAGACAGAGACTACCACACCGGGGAGGAACTGAGACACAAACACGAGGAGACGAGACAGGACCAAAAAACCAACGAAGGAGAAAAGGAAACCAAAGCAACCACCCAAATGATCACATACATGTTTGAATTGTTAAGCTTCTTCCAAAGAAAGGGGTCACGACCTTAGCGAATACACTCCACACCAACTTTCAACAACACTACAGCTAAGTTTCCATCCACGTGTCAATCACATGATCTGAAGTTGGGTAAAAAAAATGAACGCGAATAAATCTGGCTTTAAAGAGAATAAAATCCTGTGGTAATGACGTCGCATGCTGTTTTGCGATGTTTATGATCAATGTGGGACAAGTTGTAGTGTCAGCTGATAGCGACATAGTAAGCTATAATAACAAAACGACGCTATCAACACATCGCTATGACGATGCAGATGCAACTTGCCTTCTATTTTCCGCTGCGAGACAACTCTTTTTTTTGAGACATTTGAGTCGATATTCATGAAACTCCATCAAATTTGACTGATTCCATAAGACGTTTTTTATTCAATATCACTTAATTTGGATAAAAACGTGTGGATGAAAACATAGCTGATGCTTCTGTAGAAGTTAGTTTAGTTTGAAAACCTGTAAACTCTGTGGTCTTGATGACACCTGGTTTAAAACAAGTGCTTTGTTCCAAAATCAGTCCGTGTTTAAGTTCCTGAGACGTGGCTGGCAACTAGCCAAGTGAGTGCAGTTGCTGTAATGATGTCCCTTTGAATGTCCACATACTGTACATAGTTACAGTACAGTCCTACATTGTGCATGTGATGCACAGCTGACTACTGAGGCTGTCCCCTTCCCCCGTGCTGCCTGGTCTCATATCTGCCCCCCTGCCCGTGTTACAGATAGATTAGGGATCTGCGGGTTTGTAATCCCGGGTGTTTCTCTGATTTCTGCCATCCCCACCCTCTCCCCAAGTGTTTGATGGATTAGGCGACTTGCTGATGCCCGCCATAACGCCCCAGAGCACCGGGGGCAGCACCGCTGGAAGCACAGCAGGAAGCATGGGAACTCCCGTCGCAGCGGGAGGCATTGCAGCCGCCACCCCACCGCCGACCAAAACCGTCGGGGGGGACCTGGACTCGTCACTGGCCAACCTGATTGGAGGTAGACCGCAGCCTGGCTGGAGCTCGAGCATTTCTGTTTCTAATCAGTAGTTAAACAGACATGTAACTTGTTCTTTTGTCTTTCTTCTGTTCAGACCTTGGAGTAAAGAAAAAGTAAGTGTGTGTTTAAAGATGCAAATTCTATGAATGCAGTATGCTAAAATGTTTGTGGATTTGTGAAAAAGTAAATTTGTTATATATAATATAGTATATATATAATATGTAATATAGTGAAGCCCGTGAATGTGTGAGTTCAGAGTGGTTATGGCTTTTGGGAAGAAACTGTTCTTGAGTCTGTTAGTCCATGTCCGTGAAAATGAAGTCTTCAAAGCCTTTAAGTGTTTTAATCATACGATATAAAGCTTCAAGCCTCAAGGCTGATCAAGCTCTCTAGGTTTGAACATCATGCCTTCAATTCTTTACACATGTTTGGGCTTGTTGCACCATAAATTTGAGCTGCTGGGTTTGGTTTTGTTAAATCACAGCCACAAAATTGTTAACTTTTCATCTAGATCGGAACATAACATGAACGTGCAGTAGTAGTACAGCAGTCGTTGGATTTCATTGGGAAAATAGCAAATATTTTTATATTATAATATGGCAAATGTCAGTGAAAGTCCGAGTGACGAGTGTGGTGAACCAGTGTCTGTCAACCTATACCAGATTTTCTGCCGTCACCACTCCAAGCATTAGATGTAGAATGGGACAGATGGCACTGTAGAGACTGAAGTGTATCCTGTGTTTGATCTCCTTCAGGGACCCACTGAGTGAGAAGAAGCTGACAGGAGGAGCCAACTGGATGCCACATGTAGCTCCCACAAGCTGGGCTACACCCGGAGCCCCCCTGGTAGGAACAGCATGGACACCCCAAACATCACCATGGGATCACACGTCTTCCAAAAACCAGTTTTTCTGCTAACTGAATCTAGAGCCACAGACTCATGTGATACAGCTATCAACATACATTTTAATTTCTCTAGACATCTCAAACAAATGAGTTAAAGACACGGCAAAAGGAAGAAAAAAAATGGATGTTCATTTTAGCTAATGTACCCACTTCATCCTGTCTCTCTAGGCTGGAGCCGCCCCCGGAGCTCCTGGGGCACCCGGAGCAGCCATGGGGCCACCAATGAGCGCACAGCCTGGCTTTGGCATGGTGAGCTTTATTTCATGCATGGAACGTTCTCTAAATTTGAACTGTGAATGTCCATCAGCTGTTAAATCAGCAGGGTTACCCATTGCACAGGTCACAAAAATATACTCTCCAGATCATTGTGATTCATCTGCATAGCCCCTAAAAATCTCAGTCCACTGTGTAATTCCCGTTTTACCAGCCTCCTGCAGGAGGGCCTGGAGCTCCCTTGATGCAGCCCCTAATGGGGCAGCCTATGATGGGACAGCCCATGATGAGACCTCCCTTCACTGGGGTGGCTGGAGCCGCTGCACCAGGAGCACCGGTAGGTAACACCTTACACCCTAAAACCCTAAAGCCCTCATTACATTTTATGTTTTACTATGTCAAGATAATTAATGTTGGCCTGAAAAGATGCAGCACTTTTCTTTTCTTCCTACTCTCCCAGATTCCTCCGGGACCTGCAAGCCAGAGCCCCAGGAAACCCAAGGACCCTTTGGCAGAACTCGACCTCAAAGACTTCTTATAACGCCCCAGGTGGGAGCTCACAACGGCATCCAATGTATATTCAGTAGAGTATGTACCAGCTACAGAAGCCGAGACCCGCCTTAATCTCATGAAACCTAGATATAGATCTATAAAAGATTATATTGTTTATCAGAGACTCTGCAGTGAAACCCACCGCCACTCTCATCTCCGTTAAATCCGTTAAATCAACCGATGCTACAACTGTGCACTCATATACAGGCTACATTTTGTGTTAATTACAACGTCTCAGATCGAGTTGACCTGATTTTTGCTTAGGAATATCTCTAAATTGATACAGTATGTATGTATTTGCATGGCAGCTGGATTCTCGCGACATCACACATCACATGAAAATCCATCTGGTCAGGCTTCAAGTGAAAGCTTTTTGTGTCTGAACAGCAGCAAATTGAATCAATCAGCGTCCGTTGAGGACGGAAGGAATGAGCCGCTTAACTCTGCCTCTGATTGGCCAGTAGTCGTTGCCTTCGTTGGTTGGATTGGTAAGGTTTAAGCATGAGGAGTGAGATTGGTTAGGGTTAAGGCAAGAAGACAAAGGTGATCCAATCAGAGGCAGAGTAAGACCGGACACTTCTTCACCATCCTATGAAACGCAAATTTGAAATGTTTGAGATATGATCGATGTGAAACAAAGTGTGTTCACGGGGCAGAGGAACGGACGTCTCGCAGCTTGCGTGTTAGCGCCATCCTGTGGGGTGTAGTTGACGATGCACTGAAGGACTACACTCAGTGGTAGAAAGAACATTTTCAGATTTTCTTTTTTTATTTAATATAGCGCATTAAGTTAAAACGGTAAACAGTCAGTTTTACCAGAACATGTTTGTAGGTGTCCTATCATTTTTTTTTAAATGGACATCCTGCAGCCAATCAGAATTGAGTATTCGCGCAGACTATGATATGATTAGAATTTAATGGATTGTTGGATACTCATTACAAGTGATGGCCAAATGAAGCTTCGTGAGCCAGTGTCTTTATTTTCTGAGCCCACTAGATGGCGCTCTTGGTTTTAACCCTCATGTCGTCCTCGGGTCAAATTAACCCGTTGTCCTATATCAATGTTCTTTTTAACTACCCAAAATAACGATTGATTCCACACGTTTTTTGGCAAGTACAATCTCTACTTTCATTAATTTTGGGGCGTCTTATTCAATTTTATAGCATTTGAAAAAAAAATTGAAGTGGTTTTGAATTAGTATTGAGTAAAAGTTGACATGTTCCAGTCTGTGATTATCATCAACATCCATTCCTTTAATTTTAGTCTAAATAATTCCTAATTTCTGCTTTTCCAACTCAAACATTAGGTATCATTTCCCATAAATGAGGTTTACTGACCATAAATTCCAAAAATAACTGTAAAGCTAAAGTTGATAAATTGGTGTTACGTGGTGTTGAAAACGTCAAAAGAGACAAACATTGAAAAAAAAGTCAAAAGTGACGAAAAGGGACAAAAACATAAGATGGGAAGACAACACGAGGGTTGAGAGAAAGGCCTAAGGCGGTGCGATTCAGTGTATTCTCAACCCTTTGTTGAACAGAGAGCGCCATCTAGTGG
>NC_045738.1:24127280-24127592 GCF_008692095.1 Etheostoma spectabile | reverse complement strand
CAGAAAATAAAGACACTGGTTCACCAAGCTTCATTTGGCCATCGCTACTTTTAACCCTCGTGTTGTCTTCCCGTCAAAATAAAAAATCAACAATTTTTTACGCTTTTTTATCAATTTTTAAAAATATTTTTCTTACATTTTTGTCCCTTTTTTTTAACACTTTCAATGCTTTTTTCAATGTTTTTCCCTTTTTTTGATGTTTTCAACACTACGTAACACTAACATATTAACTACAGTTATTTACAGTGAAACCTCATTTATAGGAAATGATACCTAATGTTTGAGTTAGAAAAGCAGAAATTAGGAATTATT
>NC_045738.1:24123110-24127259 GCF_008692095.1 Etheostoma spectabile | reverse complement strand
GGAATGGATGTTGATGGATAATCACAGACTGGAGTATGTCAACTTTTACTCAATACTACTTCAAAAACACTTCCATTTGTTATTCAAGTGCTATAAAATTGAATGAGACCCTCCCATAATTACCCATCAAAATCACCCCAAAGAGCGTTGTGTGGAATCGATCATGTTACTTGGGGTAATTACAACTGGGTAGGTAAAAAGAACACTGATGTAGGAAAAATGGGTCAATGTGACCCGAGGACAACATGAGGGACGAGGGAACATTTAGAGTGTTTACATGGAGTGCTTGAGCCCCTCTTTCATACTGTGGTGTAAACAGATGGGAGACAGGGTCTGTCAGCTTTGCACTGTTTGAACTTTGAACCATATGTGTTCTCTACTTCCTGTCTTCCAGCTGCTTTCTTCTCTGGAGCAGGGCCCTCGCACCTTCTACATGGTGTCTGTCAACATCTGAGGATGTTCAGCTTACTCAACCCTCTAAGAGCCTCTTATCTCCACCCGCCCATCAACACCCCACCCGTCTCCTGTGTGATGTCGTAGCACAACCTGTGAAAGTGAACCATAGCGGATTTTATATATATATATATATATATATATGAGAAGAAAAATACAAGTGTGTGCTTATGTAGATGTACTAACTTTTTGTCTAAACAAAATGACTCAAAACCCAACAGTTAAGTGAAAGAAAGTGAAGGCATATATGTGTTTGGATTTATTTCTAGTGTCGAGTTGAATGACGGCTGTGCTTTGGTGTCCTAAGCCCCTCCCACCACCCCGTATTTGTCCCCGCCTCCTTATCAAGGGGGAGGAGCTCTTCTTTGTCCCGCTCTGATTGGATGAGAGTGGTAAACGAAGCCCCAGAAGATTTTTTGGGAGAAACGTGTTGTGTGTGTTGGTTTCCGGAAGGGTCCTCGTTGATGTAAATAGATTTCCGTGGCGAGGATTACGTCTCTACTCTGTATGTCTGTTGAAGAGAAACATAAATGTGAATCTGACATGAAATTGTAAGAAGTCGTGTGAGTATCCTTCTATTTCCCGTCGTCTTTTGAAAGTATTTGGAAACAAATATGAATACCGTTACATGATTAATATACTGCATATGAAGAAACTTCCATGAGCTTCTGAATCATACGAGACCACCAAGTGATCCTTTTTTCTTTCTTTTTTTTAACTTGTGGCTTTTTTTCTGTGTTTCTTTATTTGTCTTTCTGTCCACTGTTATTCATATGTTCCGTTTCTGTTAATAATCCTCCAGAATGCTGTCGATATTTGCTGGCATTGTTATTAAAAAAACATATCTTACGACGGATGGATTCTAGAGAAAATGCTTTAGATGTTCGTCGTAGAGAGGTCAACTGAAACTGTTCCTTTGAAAATAACTGTACCCGTTTCTACCTGCGGTTTGTCTGTTGCCTGTGCTTTCATTGTAATTATGACCAGGTCAGTAGGATTATTTTTGTATTTATAGGAAGATATTCCATTGCCATACCAAACCCGTGAACCCAAATGTTCAGACGGATCAAATCTATATTAATGATTTTAAAGAATATAACCAACATGGTGATCCAGCAGACAGGACTTCAGTGGTTTTGCTCACTTTCCACATAAGTCAGATACAGGCACATATTAAAAGGTACCCTATCGAGTTTTTTTTTCCTAAACAAATCAACTTTTTACACTCATCAAAAAATGCATTAGGTGTCTAATTGACGCCTTACAATCCAAATTAATTGACTTCCCAATAAAAAGTGACATTTCTGCACACAGAAGTGGATCTTTTGGGGGGATAAAATCCCTGCACAATGAAGGAGACAAAGCAAGTGGTGTTTGTGTGTTGCTTTGTACTCATTTCAAATCAATTGAATTCCTCATAAAACATTTGAAAAGTGGACGAAACCTACGTTGTTTACATGCAATACGGGGGCGCTGCTCATCAATACATTCTTTCATAGTGCTACTATTGTTGTAGTACTGGTACTGGTAGTGGTACTAGTGGTCAAAAACTCCACAGGGTGCCTTGAGTTCCATGTTACTGACCTGTTCCACACACTACTGTTGGACCAAATAGGCAATAGTGACAGTGTGTGCTTTGATAATATTATAATTACAATGCTATTTGACAAAGGAAAATCACTTTTTGATTGCTGTCTGGACATAACTTGTTCAAGTTGTGTATTTGATCAGTGCTGGATGCCGCTGTCCGTCTAGCCATCATCTGGTTCCCAAAAGTATGTTAACACAAAACTCCAGATTTACAAAGGTATGAACATGTTGATAATAGGCATATGGACAGCTGTGGAGCACCAGAGGTCCCCAGTCCTGTACTGTAGATTCGACTAATGTAAAGCTTAATGTGTGTGTTTGTGTCTTTTTCAGTGGATTGAATAAGCAATTGGTTGTGAGAATCGGATATGATTCTGACAAAATAATGGGAGATTATTAACTTTTTTTCCAGTACTGAATAATTGAAATTGTATTTTTGTTTAGTTTTGAATTTATTTTATTTACGATGGCCCTCCCCAGTGCATGTAAGCCCTTTGAGGTGCAATAAATTCAATGATGGATTGAACTGCCCATGAAGGATTTCTTTTCTTCCATGTCACAGAGAAAATATATAAATAATATTTCATTAATCTACATTTTTGCATCCCACCACAGCAAAAGTATGCTCATGTCCAAGGCCAGATTACAAATTTAAACACCCCCTATAGGCCCCAGACCCTCAAGGGCCCCAAAAACCACAGGTGCATTGTGTGTAATTTGGTTTTTGGTCATGTCATTAATCATAAAATGTAAGGGAATTTATATCACTAAAGTGCAATACAGACTAATGCAGATCTTGGATTTTTGCATATTAGTTTAGTGATGTCATTTTAGTTATTGCTAAATATTCCCTACGCAGTTATGTTAAAGCTGCAGTAGGTATAAAGGAAAGAAGCGCCACAATATTTTAAACCAATCCCTGTAGCTCGCCCTCTCTCCTCGATGTCGCCATGTGCAGAACAGCCAATAGGAACGCTCTCTCTCTTTCTCTAAAATGACCTGTGATTGGCCAAAGTCTCCCGTCACGGCGAGATTTTCTAAATCCTACAAACCGAGCCCAGAGCAGGAGTAGAATCTTGTTTTCTCTGACCACTTAATTACAAAATCTGTCAATCCGGACAGAGACTTAACTACTTAGGTATCCATGGCACTGGGTGCATTAAAATAACCGTGAACTTGGCTTTGGTTGCTATCCATGTCTTCATCTTTAACCTTTGACCCTTTCACTGTGTATTTTTACTACGTCAACGTTGATTCTAACACATTGGGTTGGCTAAAAATGTCTTGTTCTAGCCAGCTACCGCTAGCGTTAGCTGGTAACTTAGGGGAAAGTCTGTTGATTTTCTGTGTACTGCTGTACATGCAGATGAACGTCGCCAGCACCTGGAGGCACATGTTTAACTGTAACGCTTTGGAAAGGTTGAAAACTTTGTCTCTATAGCATTTAGCTTAGCGGAGCACCATTCCAACAATAAACAACACTGGCTTGACCCCGTCATCCTTCCCAGCTCCAGCCTTTCATCAGACATCGTCATTGTCACTGCCCAATGTGAGGCAAGTGCAGATTTGAGTCGCACATACTCAGATTTAACAATTTACGACATAACTGTCATACGGAAATTTGTGAAATCCATGAAAACTTTTCTCATTACAAACAATAACAGAAGATGGGAATCATTTTAAAAACGTTTTAGCTAGCTATGATTGTTTGGTTGCTAACGTTATCTCAAAACACCATTCGACTGACAGCCTTTGTTGTGTTTGATTGCTAGCTTGTAGCTAGCTAAGCTAGCAGTCGTTTTCAAAAACGTTTTAGCTATCTATGGTTGTTTGGTTGGTAACGTTAGCTCAAAACACCATTCAAGTGATAGCCTTTGTTGTGTTTGATTGCTAGCTTGTTGCTAACTAAGCTAGCGGTCATTTCAAAAACGTTATAGCTATCTATGGTTGTTTAATTGCTAACGTTAGCTCAAAACGCCATTTGACTGACAACCTTTGTTGTATTTGATTGCTAGCTTGTAGCAAAGCTAGAAGTAATTTCAAAAACGTTTTAGCTATCTATGTCTGATTGCTAACGTTAGCTCAAAACACCATTCCACTGACAGC
>NC_045738.1:24119856-24123100 GCF_008692095.1 Etheostoma spectabile | reverse complement strand
TTTGATGCTAACTTGTAGCCAGCAGTGAACCAACTTTGTTAGGTAGGTCAATTTTTACTGTATTGACACTACAGAAGTCTCTCGTTTGCATCTTATATGCTACTTGTCGCAAAGTGACGCACGTGCGACTCAAATCTGCACCCTCCTCACATCGGGCAGTGACAGTCATGTCCGGTTTCAAAAAACCAAAGATGGCGACGGCCATATTGCCAAAATCGAGGATTCAAATGGGTAGTCTACAAACCAATGGGTATCCTCACTGTTTTACAGGCCAGAGGTTGGGGGTGTCAAAAGGGGCCAAACAACAAATAACAGCCCTGGTGGCCCCTAGCAAAATAATCCGGCCATGCTGTTAAGTGGTTTGATTTATGGTGACATTAGTTGTTGTTGAGGTAGTATGTTTTTTTTATATAGTACACTAACTGTTATTGGTAGTGGTTTTGTTACAGCTGTTATCCACAAACTAGGGTTAAATAGTTAGTTAGATACTTTTTTTTGTAATCAGGATCATCACAAACACACACACACAAGTAGTAATCTTGGTTTAATGGTTGGTAGTCTTCAATCTGCATCATTCATTTCAGGTCTTTGGTATTCAAAATGATGCTCAGATGAATTTTTGGAAATTAAACAACATGAAAAGTAAAAAATATCACATCCCACATTTGAATTTGTTATTATATAACAATATTGCCTTTGTAATCTGATTTAACCCTTAGAATTAAAAAAAAAAATCATGATAGTTTAAGTTAATCATTAAATGGTTCAGTCCTGTCTCAACACAACCCAAATATGTAGCCTCACATAAAATACATAGTTACAGTACTAGGCTATCACAATATATTTTTTTTACAATTACATAAATTAGCACCACGTCTTCTGGATAAGCACCGATATAATTATGTGCACAACAATGTTGCAAGAACAGAGAAAATATGGTGTGACTCACAAATCAGAACAAAAAAATCCATTCAGGATCCATAAGGACCCTTTCTAGACAGAAGAACAGTCTTATTTAAAAAGGTAGCTGTAAAAAAAAACAAAAAACTCAAACTTCTAGATATACACAATGCAAAACACCAGCTCGTTCAATTAAAGTTATCTTAATATCTCTGTATAGGTCATTTGGAAAACAAAAGTTACATTAATTTATTCTGGGTCTTTTGTCAAAGCCAATGCACGGCTCTCCTTTACAGTGGCGAAGAACACTTGAAAATGCAAGTCACTCCATACAAAACCTAGTTGGAATATAAGACGAATGTACCAGGGGCTTTGCCCGCAAACATTTGAATGTACACGCTTTCCATCATTGTATCCAAAATGGTCAAATCTTTATAAAAAAAAAGAGTCAAAATAGAAAGCAAAACTGCAGATCTGTATGATCTGTAAATACATACAATACATATTTTTTTCTTAGTTGTTTTTTAAACAAATAAATTAGAAAAGCTGAAGAACCACAGTTCTCTTGATACGCCGACGACTTCCTGTTGTCAACACTGAGTCTGTATGGCTACATGTAGGTTGTGTGTGTGTGTGTGTGTTTGTGTGTGTGTTTGTGTGTGCTTTGTGTGTCAATCAGTTTAGCAGGAGTCACTGGGAGGCACAGGAGGTAACTGGGAGGCAGGAAGAGGAGAGGCAGTCGCCGGGCCCCTGGTTGGTAATGAGAGGTGGGGGGGGGGTGAAGGTAGGGTGTCCCGTGTAAAAAGGTTGGTCTGAGGGACCAGTGAGGGATTGTGGTTAATGGGGGATCCTGTGTTGTCTTAGGCTACCTGGCACTCACTCGAGTCCCCGTGGACCCAGTAGCAGATCTGGGCATATTTGAGAGGTGTTATCCTCACCGCCACGTTGTAATCCTGCTGCATCCCGTTCCCGTTTACATCCACCCACTGGTGACCGGAGAAAACCCCAATGATCTTCCTCTTCCACTTCTTCTTGCCAGGCTCTTTGAGGCGGATGTAGATCCCAGAGCCACTGGAGCCAGGTTTGGCATCGCAGTATTGGTACAACAAATCATTGGACTCCTCCGAGACGGAGCAGAACCGGTACACCAGGTTGCCAGGACGGTCATCATCAAAGCCGGAGAAGTGGATCCTCCCAGCAGGGAGCTTCTTGACAGAGGGGACAACACCTAGATCCATGTGCTTGACTTTGGGTGCTTTCTTCAGCTCCAAAACAGCATAGTCATAATCCGCAGTCAGTCCGTCAGACACACCTTTGAACCAGCCCTTAGGCACTTGGGTCTTCTTGACCCCAGTCCACCTAAACAAAGGTTTCCCTGATTCTGCACTTCGCCGACTCCGGCTCTTTCTACCTTTCCCTTTTCCTTTACGGTCCCCTTTCCCTTCATTCTCTTCCTTCTCCTGCACTTCCTCTTTATCTGTGTCTCCCTTTCTCCTTTTGCCCTTTCCTCTCCCTCCTCTCCCTTTGCCTCCTTTCCCTCGTCTGGACTTCTCCTTCAGAATACCAACACGTAGCTTCTGCACCCCATCTAGATAATCCTTCCCATCATGGATGCAGTGGGCAGCAGTCAGAACATGTTTAGGTGACACGAGGACCCCAGAGCATCCTGTGGAGATCTTCACAGAGGTGGAGAAGGGATATTTGGTGGAGAACTGCTTATCAGAGATGGTGAAGCGGGTATCTGTGCCGTACACCTCTCGTTTTTGGCGCGAGCTAGACGAGATGTTTTTGGACAAGGCAGTCACCTCATTGAGACCTTGCACAGAAACTGAGGTATATGTGCGCGTACCATTCTCATAAACCGTCTCGTAGGAGAGGAACTGCTCCAGGTCGTCCAGAGACGTGGCAGGGAGGCGACGCTGACACTCGATCCCACAGGTCCCACTCAGCTCGGGCTGAGGATGGGCGGAAAAGTTTGGGCTGCTTAGAGGCACAGTGCGTCTTTTCCTTACCAGAGGCACCTTCCACTGCGGCCAGGTGTACTCGTCGTCGACTGCGTTCTCCTCAGCAGCTACGGCCACCACCAAAGCCAGCACCGTCACCGGGAGCAGCACACACAGGGTTATTGGGCCCATTGTTAAGTTGGGCCTGGCTCTGAAACATAAAAAGAAGAGAGGAAGACTTAGGGACACTTTGTCCAAGAGGTAAAAAGATGATCATAGCAGGGCTGTAGTACTCAAGTCCGTTCTTGGACTCGAGTCTGGACTCAAGACCCTTTTTCTATGGTCTCGGACTTGTCTCGGAACTCGCTGGTATTTGGACTCGGACTTGTCTTGGTCTCGGC
>NC_045738.1:24119677-24119846 GCF_008692095.1 Etheostoma spectabile | reverse complement strand
CTTGCCAAATATGGCTTTTGGTCTCGACCTAGTCCAGGTGTCTTTATTATGTTGATAATAATATTGGAGGGGAAATTAAACCCAAGGTCATGCATAAGACCTTTTTTCTGTCCTGGACTCAGTCTTGACTCGGACTCGAACCACTTTGGACTTGGTCTTGTCTTGGACT
>NC_045738.1:24118566-24119667 GCF_008692095.1 Etheostoma spectabile | reverse complement strand
TGGTCTTGGACTTGTCTTGGACTCAATAAACATAGACTTGACTACAGCCCTGGTTCATACTTATTAACTTATTAGCTATGTGTGGTTCTGGGAATGGAAATGTCAGTTGGTTGCTCGGTCCACCACTTTGCTCCAGAATGAAATATCTCAACAACTTTTGGATGGATTGCCATGAAATATTGTACATTTGTTCCCCAGATGACAAATCATTCCAACTCAAGTGATCACTTGACTTTTCCTCTAGCACCTACATGATCAGTTTACATTTTTGTTTTTTTTTGTGAGATCTGGTCGACTATTGGATGGATTGGAACATTTAGGGCCAGACGTCCATGGCACCCAGAGGATGATTCTTACTGGCTTTTCATCTTGCATCATCAGCAAGTCAAAGTTTTATAAATATCACCATATCTACTACATGGATTGCCAGTACATTAGGTACAGAGATTCATGGTTCCCAAAAGATAAACCCTGGTTATCATCTGAAATTTCCTCAATTAAAAATTGTAGTTTTGAGTGAATTGTCTCAACAACTGTTGGGTGGACTGCCATGAAATGGCACACATTATGTACACACATTTGTGTGTCCCTCAGGATGAGTTGTCATCCCTTTGGTCATTACCTGCCTTTTCCTCTTGCACCACCATCAGACTCTTTGCCTTGTTTGACGTCACTATTCAGATCAGCACGTGATTGCCCCACCTTTCATAATTCTTCTTTTCTTTTCATTAATTCTTCTCCTTCTTAACATTTGGTTTGGTTATGTTGCTTTGGTTTATCTGTATTCTTTGTCTGCACTTTACACTCACACAAACACACCTGCCTCACTCACGCACACTTACACCACTGACTATACTGACAACCCCCCCTCACACCTTAACCCTTCCCGTCAAAATTGAACCCTTTTGTTAACGCTTTTTATCAATGTTTTTTATCTTTTTCTTACATTTTTGTCCCTTTTTTCAACACTTTTTTCAATGTTTGTCACTTTTTTTGACGTTTTCAACCCTACATAACACTAACTTGTTAACTTTAGTTTACAATTATTTTTGGAATTTATGGTCAATAAACCTCATTTATGGGAAATTATACCTAATGTTT
>NC_045738.1:24115944-24118545 GCF_008692095.1 Etheostoma spectabile | reverse complement strand
GGAATTATTTAGACTAAAATTAAAGGAATGGATGTTGATGGATAATCACAGACAGGAAAATGTCAACTTTTACTCAATACCATTTCAAAAACACTTCAAGTTGTTTTCAAATGCTATAAAATTGAATAAGTTAATTAATCAATGAAAAGTAGAGATTTGTACTTGGCAAAGAGCGTTGTGTGGAATCAATCATGTTATTTTGTTATTTTATAACATTGATATAGGACAACGGGTCAGTTTAACAAAATTAAAGGATTATTAACCCTAATGGACAACGTTAGGGTTAATAATCCTTTAATTTGGTTTAATAAAGTATATTGTCGTTCAACTTTATCATGGTGTGTCTCCTATTTGTTGTGACATACAAGCTGTTTGGCATCTTAAATCAGCTTTACACAAATTCAACAAACTCAGTTTGTATATCCAATGTTGAGGCCTCCGTGTCTAGAAGATATTATTACAGATCCATGTCTGGCCACAGGGAGGCAGGGTAGCCCAGAACATTGGAGGCATCCAATGGTTCCAGAGCTCTGGTCTAGACTATCAGCCAGGCAGTTAAGCAGCGTGTGGCAACACACTCAATACAGTCCAGTTTACTCAAAATGCTCAAGCTTGCAGAAACGGATCGGTGCCATTATGTAAAGAAATAACACTCAGTGTAAAGTATACAAAAAGTTTCTCTGGAGTTATGCATTAGCTGTGCGGTTGAGAGGAGATTTATGGCTTCTGAGTCTTGCTGGAGGCTGCGGGCAGCGAGAAGAGGAGGATGAACCCGGCTCCTCTGAATGGGCTGAGACAGTGGCTTGGAGGTTGGCCACAATGGTTAACCTTCTCCTTCAGTAATGACCATATCTGGTTTCCTCCACTCCTTATGCGCTTACAAGTGACATTACGTGGGCTGCAGACAGCCTGCTGCTTCATGCTTCTACTGTACGAGCGGGATGTTGCCAATAATCCTGATAACCCTGTAAAGAAACATTTTAATACATTCAGCAGACCATCACTTAACGAAAGAGTGGGAGAGCTGGATTCCGTCAGCAGCATCATTGCGGTGATGAAGTCACACAAGAGAGAGAAAATCATTTGGATGTCGTTCGTTGTGGAGCAATGCAGGATCCAGCAGTTAATTTAATTTGAACAGAAGCCCAGAGTGATTGCATTCGTTCTGGCAGTTTGACGGGGCTAAATGGTGTGTGACAGTCAGTCTGACACCTGGGGAATCTAAGTGGAGGACACTTTGGCCAGGGTGTCCACAGACACACACTCTCTTTCAACAGGTTCTTAGTGCAGCGTGAAAATCAGACTGTGCCGGGTTTGGAAAAGCTCCCAGGACGCTTCCCGCTGATAGGGAGAACGTACAGCATCGCATGTGGACCATGTCGGTGCATCATCATCCACTGTGGAGTAACTGGCCAAGAAAGCCCGTAAGTGCATTGTCATCCAACTGAGTCTGCAAAAAGAGACTTTTTGGCTTGAGTTTCCCACAGTGTCCAATAAAACATGCCCAGTGGTCAACATCTAACCAGCCCCAAACAGACGGTAATAAAACACAAGCCCGCAAAGAGCTGTAAAACAGTCTCAATGAATAAGAATACAAATATGACCCTCTGTTTCTGTTCAACTTCACACTCCCAGCTCCAGACTCAGACATAACACAAATCTAGCAGAAAAAGGCCTGCAATTATTCAGCATGGAGTGGAAACTGATACGTTGCCATGATGGCTCTTGGTCACAAAAGGCGCTCATTTCAACAATTTTCCACTGCAGTCAGCTGATCGAGAAGCTGTGCCCTCTCCATCCCTCAGTGGAGGGAGTCGCAAGGACAGCTGGGAGGCACCCAGGAGACAAAGTGTCCAAAGGGTGGCGCTATGGCGCAATTATCCATCTCAGTCGTCTACCTTAGCAAGCAAGGGTCACCAACTGTGGTCTCTAGTTCGAATCCACCTTTGATAAAACTAATGTTTCATTCATTTTTACCTATTTTCCCAATGTCTACATCTCAGGGACAACCATGAAAACCGACCATGTCAGTGCTTTAATTACAATAAGAAAATGTTCCCCCCAAAAAAATCAAATTTAAAGACAATTCAAAACGGTTTGGTACAAATCTAAGCCAAGAATTTCCTTATTTCAAGATAGCACATAGGCTTTCACTATTAGCATTATAATGCAAAAAATACCCCAATGAATTAGATCTCCAAAAAATGTTAGAAAACTCTGTAATTCCACATATGTTGCAGCATATATCATAGTTATATACATATCTGTAGGTGGGAAGCAGAGGGACAAGGTGTCTATTCATTCTTAAGAAAATATGCAAACTGCCCACAAAATATTTTCTGAAAATGTCCCTATCTTAAAATAATAATAGGTCTACTGACAACACTCAAAATGCCTCAAAATGTAGATGGAAATAGGGAATAGGGTGCATCACTTTACAAAATCCGATTAAATCCTTCAAGGAAGACAAAAAAAAAGCCAAACTTAAAAATAAGTGCATTCAAAGAAAAGAAACAATCCAAACGGGGGGAAAAAAATTGCGAAAACATTAAGATATCAAAGAAATTATGAAGAAAACAAACAATTAAAGAACATAGTCCC
>NC_045738.1:24114748-24115934 GCF_008692095.1 Etheostoma spectabile | reverse complement strand
CCCCCCCCCCCCATGGTTCCCATCATGGTCGTAAAAAAAAAAAGACAAAGGCTTCCATACCTGCTTGCATCCGTTTGATGGATATGCCAAATCCGCAAAGTGTTTGTTTTCCCTAGAAATATACAAATATGATCCGAGGAGAAAACAAATGGCTGTTAGTGCATCCCAGTCCTGGTCTCAGCAGGGCGACGGCTCCCTTCTCCTCATTGCTTCTTCTGAGAGAGAGTCGCAGCCAGGACGCTGCGCGCAGGCTGCACTTGATGCTCGGAAGGGAGGGAGGGACAGGGGGAAGGCAAAAAAAAAAAGAAAAATATCTGGGAAGGAGTTTTTTTTTCACTTGTGACAAAAGCTGTTCACATATGGGTGGGACCAGACCGGGGCTGAATGGGGTGAAGTCAGTGCATGGTGCATTCAGGAGCAGCAGCAGCCAGCGGGAGGAGAGAGAAACCAAGCGCTCCTCGGTCAATGGGACTTTCAGCGCACTGTGAAGGAATTAGTTCTAGCTACCGCTGTCTACAATAGACTCCCGGGCGTGTCAATTGTGAGCCCTGGGAGCCTCAACATCTGCCTCTCTTTCCTTCTACAAGTCTCTCTTCCACTACATGTAGCTGTGCTGCACCCACATTCAGTCGGGCTGTATTGCCAGGCATAAATGATAATGACCCTTCACATTAAAACATAGCTTACATCTGACTTTAGACTCAAATACATTTTTTCACTCTGACATTTCTTGTAAAATATACTGTAGGCTTCCACTTTTACCTGTTGAGACCTTAGTGGCCCCTAATACTGTATCTGAAGTCTCTTTTATATAGACCTTAGTGGTCCCCTAATACTGTCTCTGAAGTCTCTTTTATATAGACCTTAGTGGTCCCCTAATACTGTATCTGAAGTCTCTTTTACATAGACCTTAGTGGTCCCTAACTGTATCTGATGTCTCTTTTATATAGACCTTAGTGGTCCCCTAATACTGTATCTGAAGTCCTTTATAATAGACCTATGGTCCCCTAATACTGTATCTGAAGTCTCTTTTATGTAGACCTTAGTGGTCCCCTAATACTGTATCTGAAGTCTCTTTTATGTAGACCTTAGTGGTCCCCTAATACTGTATCTGAAGTCTCTTTCCCAAAATTCAGCCTTGGTGCAGAATAAACGCCACTAGAGCCAGTCCCACAATGAGCTTTCC
>NC_045738.1:24114674-24114738 GCF_008692095.1 Etheostoma spectabile | reverse complement strand
TTGTGAGTCTGTAGCTTTTGAGGAGAAGTGAGGCGGGGCAAGGTGGAGGGTGGGGGTGTGGCCT
>NC_045738.1:24114583-24114664 GCF_008692095.1 Etheostoma spectabile | reverse complement strand
CCACTTTGCTCGTTTGAAAGCCATGATGTCTACCTCTCATGGGGGGGGCAAATTCTCTGGGCGGGCAAAGCAGAGAAAGAG
>NC_045738.1:24112532-24114573 GCF_008692095.1 Etheostoma spectabile | reverse complement strand
ACCTTGCCCCTTATGACCTCATAAGGGGCACTCCTAATGGAGTAGAAGTACTTAGTACAGTAGCAGAAAACTGAAATAGGTAAGTATAGGTACCGCAACAATGTCCTGTATTTAGTTACATTTTTTCATACTTAACGCGTGAAACAGTGATTGCTTGTAGGCATCACGTATCAGTCAAAGTCTCATCATCATCATCCTCATCATCATCATCACTATCAAAGAGTTTTCTCAAAGAAACTGTGGCTCACGTTATCTCATCTTTTAAGTGTTGAAATGTTTTTTTTTAACTGAAAATGTACGTCAATGACAAGTATGCATGGCAGAATGAAATCTGACTCCCTAGCAACTTTTTATCTGAGCTTTGAGTCTCGCTCAAGGGTCCCATCGGCAGATTTGGGAGTTTTGGATCATTTTGAGTGTTCCCTGAGTCTGACAACCTCAGCCCTCTGGTTGAAGTGTCTCTGCCGCTTGCTGCCTCCCGAATGTAACCCAAACTCACTCCCACTCAAGAACCTTTTTATGTTTAGTCATTGCATTATGCAAGGTCAGGGGTATGAAGTATGCAGGGCCTCTGGCCAACAGAGGAAGAAGTCTCAATGAGCCAAGAAAAGGCACGGAAAATATGTATGTAATGAAGGAGAGAAAGATATAAAGAGAGGGGAGATGGTGTGTGTGTGTGTGTGTGTGTGTGTGTGTGTGGGGGGGGGGTGATGATACACATCTGGCTCAGAAAGGATGAGGAGTACAGGATGTCATTTGGACGCTATGATTTAAAACAGACTTCACACCCGTGCTGATTTGAACAGACGGGTTATAAAATTACACCTGTTCCTGAAACTGTGTGTGTGTGTATGTGTGTGTACAGTATGTGTGTGTGTGTGTGAGAGAGAGAGAGAGAGAATACTTGGGTGGCCTGAACACCTGACCAGCATGTTTAGGATCGTGATGGATGCTCGTCCATGTGGGTGGTTATCACACTGTGTACATTGCAAATAGAACTACAAAGCTTGATGTTTCCTAAGCATTGTGGGTCAGAAGAGCTACAGTACATTTACTTTCTCTCCTGCTCTCTCCGGTCTTGGTCCTGATTCCTCCGTCAGGTTTACCATAGTTATGAAACATACCTACATTTTGGGAGATTAACCCATTGGTCAATGAAAACATGCTGTAGGGACATACAGGGGTCCCTTGAGTTCACAATGCTAACACTTTTGCACAGTCCGTATTACATCGTAATTTTCCCATTTTTTGGGATCAATAAATATCTATCTATCTATCTAGCTATCTAGCCAGGTTAATATGCGACTTATTCTACACAATATATGCAGGAGGTCCTTGCTCAGTCTCCCTTTCAGTTAAGGGGTCCTTGGCCCCCCAGCAAGAGCGTTGGCCCCACGCTGGCTGAGTCCCACGGTCTGGGGTTTAAATCCGACCTGCTGCCCTTTGCTGCGTTTCATCCCCCATCTAATCCCTTTCTCTTTCTTATTATTTTATATATGTACATAGTTGCTCTCAGGAACTGTGCACCACGTTCCTCCCTCTCTATTTTTTTCTTTCTTCTTCTGCACTACTTACATTGTACACATTTTATATTTTTTATATTTCGTGTTGACACTGTAAAGGGGTTGCTTCAATCTCGTTGCAAAGGTACTGCACTTGTGTATAATAACAATAAAGGCTTTCTATTCTATTCTATTCTATTCTATGTCTCTCCCCCTTTCCAGTCCATGCACTATCCCTATATTAAAGGGGAAAAAGCTCCAAAAAGTAATAATTAAAAAAGGGGTCAAAAATGGGTCCTTAGCTTAAAAAAGGTTGAAGACTCATGCGTGTATTATTGTGTCCGTGGCAACCTGTTCCCCTCCTTTCTGAGGCCAGTCAGCATCCCAGCACCATAACAAACTGGGACCCCTGTTATCACAACCCTCACAGACGCAGACAAGGAAACACAGTAACGGCTCCTGTTTTCAGTTAAGTTTGAGGCCAAAGGTCACAGAAGTGGAGTGAAACAAGAAAGAGAGAGAGAGAGAGAGAGAGAGAG
>NC_045738.1:24110748-24112522 GCF_008692095.1 Etheostoma spectabile | reverse complement strand
AGAGAGAGATGCCTATGCCCTCAGCCCTGTGGCTTCCAAATAGAAAAGCAGTGAGTGATTTTTCTGCTGTGAACTGTGGATAGAGGAGCTTTTGTGCCGGCCGTCACACCCTCACGGGAAGTGCTCCCTTTGCGCTCCGCTGTGGTAGATGGATGCTCATTGGCGGGAGCTAAGTTTCAGGAATTTCATTAGATGTGTTCGGGTGTAGTGGATGAGACCCTTCACAGCAGTAAACCAGTAAATGGGTGTGGCTCTGAAAGACGTTTTGGGGGAGACCTGGCCTTCGGGTTGACTTTCATCCTTGAGCAGCCATCTGCCTTAAATCACAGCATCTCAAAAGGCCACCGTTGAGTTGTTATTCCAGTGTCAGCCATGGGATTTATTATTTCTAAGACATGGTGAGCTCCCTGATTTGTGTCTGGCCAAATTTAACACAACACAAAACTCCATCTTTCCTGGACCTCATTGCCCTTTTAGCTCTCTGTAGCAGTCTACATTAAATGATGCCCACTCATCTGCACAGACCACACTAATAAACCAACTCAGAGGGCTGCAGTTCACTTCCAAAGGCTTTTATTTTGACAACTGAATGGTCTTTTAGCCCCGCTCCACGCTCAACAGACCACCATTGATATGACAGGGCTCTCTACCTTACTGCGTCTCTCTCTCACGTACACAAACATTAATACAGTATATATAGTAAATATATTTAAACGGTAATGGGACAGTTTGTTAAAGGTCCACATACAGTTTATAACCTTTTTTTTTGACAGTAAATATTTGGGTAAATGATTAGCACGGCAGCTTTCAGAGACGAGACTGTATGTGATGAAAGGCCGACTGAAGTCACCCGTGCTGCTTTGAATCGCGTGTGCAAATTAGCAGGCAACCGCAGTCCCGCTGCAAAGGTGGACTTGTGAAGGAAGGTCACACTGTACTTCCAAGGCCTTTCAGGAAAGTTATGCACGAGAAATTGAAATTATGCGGGATTGTCATCCATGTTTGGAGTCACTGCCCCAAGTGACGGAGTCCAAGTACTTTGGGCTCTTTGTTATGAGTGAAGGTCAGATGGAGCATGAGATTGACAGCCAGATTGGTGCAGCATCAGCAGTAATGTGAATGTTCTACCATACTGTCATGGGGAAGAGGGAGCAGAGCCTGAAGGCAAAGTTCTACCTGTTGATCTACGAGCTTTGGTTAATGTGCCGAAAAGATTGAGGTCGCTGATACAGGAGGCAAAAAAACGGTTGGATGGGCTCAGTGAGAAAGGGTAAGGAGCTCAGACATCTTGAATTGAATTGTTGTATTGAAAGGAATAAGATGTGGTGGTTCGGGCATTTAATTTGGACGACTCCCTGGATGTATTCCAGGCAAAGACCACATAGCAGGCCCAGAACACCATGGAGGGATCCCATCGGGCCTTAAAACCTGCTCGGGAACCCTCAGGAAAAGCTGGAGGACGTGGCTAGGGAAAAAGACGTGTGGGCTAGCCGGCTTGCTGCCACCTCGACCTGGACCCAGAGAAGCGTCTGAAAACGGACGGATGGATGAATGGATGATGGATTTTAAGGAACTCTCTGGGAGTTGACCTAACCCTCCAAAACAACCCAAACACATCACTACTTTCTAATAATAATTTATACTGTTGATCCCTTCTGGGGACATTACAAAGTACACTCTGTTTTTGTAGTAATCACTACACACAGGCCTGGAAAAAAAACACACACGCTCAGGACCTATTCATGCACAAATGGAGAGATGTAAGAGTGGGGAG
>NC_045738.1:24109329-24110738 GCF_008692095.1 Etheostoma spectabile | reverse complement strand
GCTGCCAGAGCTGGACCAGCGTCCTGAATGGTTGGGGTGCCTTGCTCAAGAGCACCTGGCAGTGTCCAGGAGGTGAAGTGGCACCTCCCCAGCTACCATTCCACACTTTGGTCCATACAGGGACTTGAACCAGCAAACCCACCGGTTCCCCAACCCACCTCCCTAGGGACTAAGCTACTACCACCCCCCCATGTCCCTTCTATGTTGTGCTAAAAGGATTTTAAAACTGTTTTAAACCAAGTACATAACAACTTGAAGTCTTGACCCGATGATGGCAGTAGATAAAAAGTCAGGGAAACGCCAAAATCCATAAAACAGTTGTCAAGATGTTTAACGCACAAATTGTGATGGTTTGGGTGGGTGCTTTGGTTTCTTTGTTTATCCTTCTGTGGTTTTCGGTCCGGTCTTGTCTCCTTGTGTTGGTGTCTCAGTTCCTCCCCGGTCTTGTGCGGTTATCTCTGTCGTGTGTTTCCCCGGTAAGTGTCTGTTTGTTCCACTTCCTGTTTTATTTTGATAGTATGGTTTCCTGTCTTGTCTAATCTTGTCTGGCTTTGCTTTGTGCCTGTCTGATTGTCCTGCCCCGGCCTAATGTGATTCACCTGACGTCTCACCTGTTCCTTGTTACCCCGTTACCTCTTGTATTTAATCCCTGCGTTCTCTTTGTCCCTTGTCAGATCCTTTTGTCTGGTCCGTGTGGTCGCCTGCAGTCCTGTCGGTTTCCTGTCCTGTCCTGTCCTGTCCTGTCGTCGAGCCCTGTATTCCCAACCGTTTTTTTCCCCCCGTGAGTTTTTGCTTCCCTGTATGTCCGTTTATTTCCTTTGGATTTTTCCCTGTGTGTTTTCCAGCCCTTGTGCTCCAGCTTTTTGTCGTTTTGCTTGGACTTTGTTGCTCTGCTTCTTGTTAATAAAAGCTTGTTCAGACCTCTCCTACCCTGCAATTGGGTCCTCCTTCATGCCAAACTGTCACACGAATGTCAACCTGCTGGTGGTGTTAGAGGAAAGGTCAGGGCATTCACCCTACCGGGGCCGCATGTATCCAATAGTTAGATAGTTAGACATTTGTGTCTGTACGAAAGTGACGGACCAACAGGCTGATAGCATCCCTGGAGCCATCCCTATAGCATGGCTACCAGTTGCAAACAACAATTTTCTAAAGCTGACATCCAGCAACAACAAAAACGGCACATAATGTGCATCTTTGCACTAAATTTCATTGAAATCTTGATGAGATTTCCTGCTTTCAAAAAATCAAACCAAGCTAACAAGCATGAAAATAAACCTTAATGGCCTAGGTAAGCAGCACTTGGATATGCAGATTAGCACGCTAGACTGAGCCTTTCCTTTACAGCAGATCAGCATGTATGCCTTTAATTAACTGCATCTGACTCTCTCTCTCTCTCTCTCTCTCTC
>NC_045738.1:24102600-24109319 GCF_008692095.1 Etheostoma spectabile | reverse complement strand
TCTCTCTCTCTCTCTCTCTCTCTCTCTCTCTGTGTGGCCTTGTGTTGACACAGACCGGCCATAATCTCTTCCTGCAATAAAAAATAAGATTCCACATCACACGCCTGCATGCACCTGAAACATCCACCGTAGATGCTGCTCTCCACTGGAACCCCACAGGTAGGAAACAGAGTGTGTGTTGCTGTTATCACGGCTATTTTGGGTTAGGGTTAGGATTTGAACTTAAGGATTCACTTAAGATTTCAAGCCGTGATTGATGATCATGTAATGTGTGCTCCGGGACAGTAGTGGTAAGTTCAGAAGCCCAAAAGTGCACAATGGCATTTAGGAGTCGAGCCTCATTTGAAAAGGTGAACTTAAATTAGGATGCTCTCTCAGTGCTGTTTCACTGACCTATCTGCCACATACAGACAGATCTTATGCTGCTGCTGTACATAATAATAATAATAATAATAATGTATACTTTACTAATCCCGCAAAGGAAATTACAATGTTTTCACTCCGTTGTTATTACACACAGGACTGAATTACACACACATGCTCTGTACCTATACATGCAAATATGGAGAGATGTCAAAGTGTGGGGGGGGGGGGCTGCCCATGGAAAGGCGCCGCGAACAATTGGGGCCTTGCTCAAGAGCACGTTGGTAGTACCCTCTCCAGCTGCCAGTCCACCCTACTTTGGTCCGTATAGGGACTTGAACAAGCAACCCTCCAGTTCCCAACCCAACTCCCAACTCCCAACAGTCTGAGCTTCTGCCCCCCCCCCCTTGGCTGTGTTTACTTGCCTATGCTCCTCTGAATACTGAAGCAGAGGCTCGCGCTCGAAGCAGCTCTTTGAATTCCTTCGTGGTTAGAGAAGCAGGTCTGTAGAAGCGTCTCCTCTCCTCATCCATCCCACTTGTGTCCAAACATTTAGCACAGATGAGGAATCTGGGTTCGACATAAAGGAAGCGAAAACAACCATCACGAAGCCTATCTCTTAACATGAGAATGTTGTGCGCACACCCAGTGTTTGCACAAGCTGTCGGCTGACATGAAATCAGTTCCTCCACTTTGCAATAACTTCAACATCAAACATATATTTAGCAGATTATACAGTATGTGCATCATCAGTGGGGCTCGTTTGGCAACCCAGAGGAAAGTGGAAGCAACAATTCAGGCTTGTTATTGAGCTGAGTGTAACAGAGCTGCAGTGTGTCCGCTCTGCGATGAAAGTGTTTAGACACGCCGAGACAAACACGGTGAAATGGGACATTTATCTCTGACGGAGCTCTTGTTTACAGGGAGGATTTGGACAGAGGAGGTGTTTTCATTTCACGACGGGCTGCCAGGACTTTTCACAAAAGAAGGGAGGATGCCGAGAGAGAAGGTGTTTGTTGAGCCCTGAGGTTGCAGATATTATTCAGATGGGATCAAAGACAAACCATAGCACATGTTAGAATGTAAATGCTGTTTTAGAAACTATCGCATGAAAATGTATAAGAAAGAATTCCAGTATGTGAAAATTCCCATTTAAACATGTGGGCTTTGGACGTTTGACATCTGTCACAGGATAAATTTAAGACATTTCTGATGTGAAACCGTGAATAACACGTGATTTTTTTACGGAAAGGATGCACAAATGCACACAAGTTTGGAATGATTTCGTACAATAAGTATAAACCAAGGGAAGTAGAAAAGCCTCTGTGTCTTTGCATGGTAAAAGACACAGAGGCTCACATATTCTGCAGGGGTCAGAAAGGTTACATAAACACTCAGTGAGACTAGGTTAACACAGTAATCCCTGTACTCTGTCCCAGGAGAAGAAAGAGGGTTTTGTTGAAGTGTAATATTGACTCATCCTGCCAAATATTGTGTAGTAGTCCACTGTCCCTCTCGCAGAATCCTCACTCTCTGATGTTCAATTCCTCCTTCAGTTGTGTTTGGCAACTGTTGAGCTGGCTGCTGCACACCTTCTTCTTTTTTTTTTCCATTCTGTAGTCATTCTGGGTTCAGTGGCACACCTTGTCTTGTTGGTAGTCATTGTAAAAAAAATGTAAAAAATTAAAATACCCACCCTACATGCACATGCATGCATGTAGAAACCCATACAGCCGGGCTCTGTGTCAGAAAAGACATTTAACTCTCAACTTTTTTCATGATTAGTCAGAAATCAGAAGTACTTTATGATCCCCGAAGGGAAATTCTGTGTTACAGTTGCACACATTGCACTGTAATTAGCATTTTAATTTGACTTATTTTAACAAAACATGGACAAGTCACTTTTAAAGTGACTTTGTTGACTACCTTAAAGTTGATCTGAAATTTGAATTCCACTCACACAAATGCTTTTTGACATTCTGTTTTTGTGGAAACAACACTTAAGCTTCAAGTCTGTGGGTGAGCGTTTCCCATCGTAGCGCTTGTCATTTGAGAGCGAGCGATGGCTAATAGGAGACGTCCAGGTCCGTGGAGTGCTGCAGGCCGTGGCTACAACTGAAAACGACAAACCATTTGCCGAAAAAACTCTGAAAGTGATGCCATCACTACGCTTGAACACATTCATAGGCTCAGCAGTGCCTTCCTCGGGATGCGTTCAGGGCTTCCTTGACTCAGACTGGCCTATTTTGATCAAAATCCTTCTCGCAGTACACTCATGTCAACTCAGTGTTCTCTAATAATACAACACAGTAAAGCTGCAGCTTAAAGCTCTCTCTTTTTCCACCTCTTTAAATATCCGTGGGCTCAAACAGAGGGTTATTATGAAGAGTGATCAGTGAAAGGGCCCATTGATTTGGGCAGCTGGGGGAAGGTCATGTATGGACCTTTAGGAGAGACAGAATGCAAATGGGCAGTCATGTATGCATGAATGTATACATGTATATATCTATAAATGGCTGCAGACTTGAAAGTACAGCGTCCCACAGGAGCCCCTCCCATAACATCCACCCATTTCCTCCGCTGATGCTGATACTTTTTTGTATGTGTGTGTGTTCTGTTCAGGGTCCGAATAAGAAACAACAGAATCGGCTTCATAAAAGTACCAACGTGTAGGAAATGTGGGTCTTGTTCAGATTTTCCTCCGCCAAGTTGGAATCTATGGGCTGCCAGTTCTTGGCTTTTGAAAACCTCCGGGGAATTGTGGAATGGTTAACTATGGGAATGGCTGTTCCGTAGGAACTCACTGCGGAAACAAACCCGAGTTTATTGGTCCAAGGTAGTGATGATGAAAGAGGCTGAAAGGTCAGAATGCCCCAGGGGCCCAGGCAGGTGAGCACCTTCGTACTACGTGAACACGACTGTTTCACTTCAGGCTCTCGTGTTGCATTGCACTTTGAACTTTGTGTCATTTCACCCACTTTCTATTTTCCCTTATGTTCAATATCCACAGATCTCATATTCATATCTCACGACGCCTGGAGCTTTTCCTTCAATGGGTGAAACAAATCCCACATTTCCTTTCTTCTAGTAATACCCCTTTCCCCACTGTCCAAGAACCCTCGAACACCCATTAACATCTGTTTTTTTCTTTAGTGGGGAATATTACCACCTCTCTCTCTCTCCCTCTCTCTCTCTCTTCCTAAAACTCGATCAGCTGTGTTTTGGCCATGAATTTCACGAGCCAATCACAGCACGGCGTCCCTTCTTCAATTCTGTTCTTCTCTCTGCTGCGATCAGTAATAATTTCAGCAAGATACCCAGGGAGAAAATTAAAGCTCAAATTGGCCGAGCTGGATTCTTGCCCCTTATGACGTCATTAGGGGAAATGTTCCCTCCCCTTTCTCTGCTTTGCCCACCCAGAGAATCCCCCCCCCCATTGAGAAAGAGACATCCTGGCTTTCAAACGAGCAAAGCGGCAATTGGTCAAGGCCACACCCCCCAGCTTCCACCTTGCCCCCTACAGATCTTAAAGGAACACGCACGCATGTGGAACAAACTATACACGATATGTGAGAAATGGTAATATAGTTATATTAATATTGTAATAACATGATAATATGGGGATGTAGGACGAACTGCAGAAGCTTTGCACCCTGGGATTTAGTCAGGAAGTTGTGTGAGCAGGAAGCCTCATGGTTTGTGTTATCATCTCTCCATTCTATCCGCTTCAATCTTCGACGTAACATGCCTGTCTTAGCATTCTCAGTATGTGAAATAGATGCCGACATACTGTTCTAGTATCTCAATTAATTATTGTCAGTGCAATATGTATATTTTTGATGATGATTGATAGGTCACATTAGACCGACGGTATGTTTCTGTAAGCTAGTTTGCCACTATTATCTTGGGTTGTGCCACATGTAAGTATATTTGAGTTCATTTAGATAAACAATATAGGTCATACCAAGTACACTGTACACAATACATTAGATGTTTCCTTTATTTCATCTTACATGTTAGCTAGCCCACTGTATATACTACCGCATTAACAGTATTGTGTAGTTGAGTTGTTTTTACAATTATCATTGTATGATGTCTCATTAATATCTAAGTGACTGGTCTTTGTGTTTGATCCCAGTTTGACCCTTTGTAAATCTAATAACCGAGTTAGCATGATCCCAGTCTCCAGTGGTTGAGGGTCAGATTACACGGGGTTATGTGACACATTTCCTGGTAATTTTAGAACAACAGAGGTGAAGAGATTACCTGGAAACTACATCTCCTCTGTTATTGTAATATTACCATGTCATTAAATAGAAACAGGCCGTTTTGCATTTTGCACCACTGATTCATGGTTGTTACACAGAAAATACCAAATATGTTTCCAGGCAAGAAGTCACAAGATTAAACATATAATTTAAAATGTATTACATTGAAAAAAAAGGGAAATATTTGGAACATAAAGGGTGGATAAATGTCAGCATTATAATTATATTATAGTTAATAAATTATAAGTTATATACAGTTAATAAATATAATATAATAATTTTAGATTCCAAGAAATGTGATCTAATTTGGAAGTATTACACTGATAGTAGCCTATAATACTCTGAAAACATCATATATTACCCCATTATTATCTTGTTATTATATACATATAACTATTTTACCACTACCCAGATTTACATATCATCGAACCCATATCTAGTTATTAAAATGGTAATTGCATGTTATTACATATGTTACCTTCTTATTACCTTATTACCCCAGTATTACATTTTATGACTGTGATGTATTACCCAGGTATTACTTCGGCAATTCCAAGTTATTACCTATATATATTATCTTCTTATCACACTGTTACCCCCCTATTACCATCTTATTACCATGGTGGAATGTAAGGGTTGATGTACAGAATGAATACATTTATACTCACCATATAATCCTTTAAATTACCCATAATGCTCAAACCTTCATATGCACTCTCTTCCCCACGGTTTATGCAGACAGATGCCGATGCAATCAGAAGTTATGGTTCCCCCCCCCTTCACTGAGTCTGGCTATAATTAAATTTAACGACCACATTTGTGAATCCTTCGCCATCAGCTACGGTGCAGGAAGTATGGCCAGGTGTTGCTGTCAGTATGCAACACAATAAATGGAAGGTAAGCTAGAAAACCATGTGTTTGTGGGTGATTTGATTCTCAGTAATTGTATTTGTCTTTGTCTGCTGCCTCCTCCTCTTCCTGACCAGAAAGGCCCCGCAGGCATAAACAGAACAGATCAAAACACAGACGAGAGGAAAAAAAAGAGACAGCTGTGTGTGATGCAGACTGCATGGATCCAGATCATGCATTAAGGCAGTTCCTCTACACTGTGTGTGTGTGTGTATGTGTGTGTGTGTGTGTGTGTTTGTGAAGGGGTGTGTGTAGGGTTTTGTGTGGGGCGGTGGGTGTGGGTCTGTGTGCTGGGTGTGTGTGTGTTTGTGCGTGTGTGTATGTGTGCGTGTGGGGCGGTGTGTGTGCATGGGTGTGTGTGCAGGTGTGGTGTGGTGTGTGTGTGTGTGTGTGTGTGTGTGTGTGCATTAGACATCTGGTTTAAAACCTGCAAACTTCTACCTGTAACTACTTTACATAATTGTATGTGTGTGTGTTTTATGGTCTTTCTATATTTCTTATGATTGTACTTTCTGTGCTGTTGTTATGTATTTGTCCTTATTACCTGACTCAATGACATTGAAAATAAAGGTAACCACCCAATGATCTCTCTCAGAGAAATTAAGGGTGTGTGTGTGTGTGTTTGTGTGCGTGCGTGTGTGAGTCAGGACAGAGCCTCACAAAGAAGGACCATTCTTTTTATTGAGATTCAACAGGGTCATAAGCCGCTGATTAGGACAGGTGATGACAGGAAATCAAAGGCAGTCTTTATGTGTGTAATAGTTAGCACATTTATTCCATGATGACTAATCATTCTGTTAATATTCCAACTAGATATGGCTGAAGGGCTTATTATTCATGGCACTGCATCAGCAGTAATGGCAAGGTTGTATGCTCTATTACCATTATCTGTACAGCCAATGAGATTGTAGAAGGTCAACATGACAGTGGTCCTTGTTACTCTCTCAGATCACGGCCTTGACTGTTTGCCTTTTCGCAAACTGAAAACCAAGAAAGCATCCAGCGGGGGGATGACACACTCAGAACCATTACTTTATCATTCATACTTTATGGATTATGTAATGTCAATGGACTGTTCTTATATGGCGCTTTTCTAGTCTTAATGACTACTCAAAGTACGCAGTACAGGGACCATTCACCATTCACACACATTCACACACTGTGGCCGAGGCTGTCGTA
>NC_045738.1:24101033-24102590 GCF_008692095.1 Etheostoma spectabile | reverse complement strand
TGCCACCTGCTCATCAGATACACACTCACACACACATTTACACTCCGATGGGGCAGCATCGGGGGCAACTCGGGGTTCAGTGTCTTGCCCAAGGACACTTGGACATGGGCCTTCCAATTGGCAGGTGACCACTCTACCACTGAGCCACAGCCGCCCTATGTATGTAGATAAGTGTCACTTTTAGGGGTTAGAGTGAACCAGAACGATCCAGAACCTTTGATTCATAAGTCATTTAACTGAACCAGGGTGGTGATGGCGCAGTGGATAAGAGACGTGCCTTTAGAGTGAGAGACCTGGGTTCGATTCCACTGCGACACGTCAACCAATGTGTCCCTGAGCAAGACACTTAACCCCTAGTTGCTCCTCTAGTTGGAGCCTCTGACGTCTGTAGCATTAGTGAGTCGCTTTGGATAAAATCGTCAGCTAAATGACGTGTAATGTAATGAATTGGGAGTTTCATTCATCAATGGTAACGGGAACCATAATTAAATCGCCAAATAATTCCCTATTTCTTCTCAGCAGCTCCCCGTCCATGTGGTTTGTTCACGTGATGACTGTAATAAAAGCAGGACAGTCGCGTACTGTCTAAACTGGTGAAGTCAGTCCAACAGGTGAAGATCATGTTGTTTCAATGACAAGTTAGCTGGTAATTGCTCCTGCATGGTGGTCTCCACCACCGTTTGAAAGGAACAAGGAGAGGAACAGGAGGACTAGCTTTGAAGAGGGAGTTTTCTCCAAGTGCTGTGTAGTGGATTGAGCCTTTAAAGTAGTAAGAAACTTTAAAGTGTTCAATTAGTGCATTTGGTGTTGTGTCTGGGGGTAGATATGGTCATTCAAAGGCTTCCTGGGGGGGATTTTTTTTCTTTTGATAATGCTGTATTCCTCAAAATGGGGCCTATACCTGGTTTATGAAAGCCTTTAATATTCACTTGGCTTTCTAAACACCTGTTGTATGGTAAACCCGGCCTGGGGCACAGGAAGTCAGGCGTGTGCATGTCCAACAGCAGTGGCAGCATGGTAACGGAAACAGCAGAAGAGGAACTACAAAACCTACCATGTATTTACAGATTTTAAATTGCGCTTTTAAACACATTGCAAAGGGGACCCACCGTTTTCTTAAAGTGCCCCTATTATGAAAAAAAACAACTTTTGGGCTTATTTTGTGTCTCTGGTGCTTCCACACATACACAAACTTGGAAAAAAACTGTCCATGCTGTTTTGAGTGGGATCTGGTTTCTGAATGTCCTCTGTCTTCAGTTTCCAGGTGAGCTGTTCAACATCTGCACAGCTTTCAAGGTTCCTAGCTGAGACGAGGTGGCTAACCGTAGCATGCTAGCCCGTTCTCAATGGCAAAACACTACAACTACAACACCCACTAGTTGACCATAATCTCCAAAAGAACTACTTCCTGTCCCTGTTCTGCAGGTATTCCACAAGTGGTCCTGGTCTAGAAGAAGTCTCCCAGCGGATCCTGCCTTGGACTGACCAAAGCTGGAGAAAGAGTTATCTAGCTGATGGGATCTTATCAAGCTACTGAGCATGTGCAGCTCCCAACAA
>NC_045738.1:24100958-24101023 GCF_008692095.1 Etheostoma spectabile | reverse complement strand
GAAGTGAGATGTCTCACTCTGGAGCTAAAACAGAGACCCATACACACAGGGTGAAAACAGGATCT
>NC_045738.1:24098066-24100948 GCF_008692095.1 Etheostoma spectabile | reverse complement strand
GCGGTACAACAAAAATATGGTGTTTGTTGAAAATGAAACCATGTAAATTTATTCTGATTCAACCTCAAAATACAATTGTGAACCTGAAAATGAGAAGATATTGGGCGCTTTAAAAAAAACAAGCTGAATTTCCTCAATCTGTATAACAAACTGACATTATCACAAGGTGGACAAGCTGCAGAGCGGATTGATGCCTCCAACGGGTGGGCTGATGGTGCTTCCCAAACTCTCCCAGCATTCCTCATGCCCTCCCACTGCCAACTGGCGTTCTGCCTGAACCATCAAAAATAACGTCCTGCTCCTGGCTTACAAACAGCAGATGTGTGTCATCCAGATCAGTCATTCACACACGGAATATAAACCTGATAAAGGAGGAAGGGTTTGGTTTTGGTTAGCTAGGGAGCACTTTGGCTAAAGACATTGATCAATATCAAACATTGACATCCACAATGCAGCTGCTACTATTCTTCTTTCAGAATCCCACATCTGCATTTGGACCTTCATTATTCAGCCAGTTGAGTGAGTGTTTTCAGGCTTGTCTATGTTGATAACGTCAAAGATTATTGACACAGCCACAGGGTGCCATGAAGGATTTATGGGAGGACATGACGTCTGAAGACAGCAAGTTCAGACATAGGCCATCCTTGTCAGTGTAAGAAAGCAGGCGGACGCTAGGGGATTAGGTGAGGGAGAAAGACACAAAAAGGTAATTTGATCCACATGCAAGTCCTGAAAAACCTTTGACATGTAACATGGGTTCAGGGGTTCAACAGGGTAAAAAGTCTCAACACACTCAAGACACACTCAAGACAACCTAATCAGGCCAATTGACTTTACATACCTGGCTCGAGCTGCATGCATGTATGAATATATGTATGTAAGTATGTATGTGTGTATGCATGCATGCATGCATGTATTTATGTATGTATGCATGTATGTATGTATGTATGCATGCATGCATGCATGTATGTATGTATGTATGTATGTATGTATGTAGGTTGTATGTTCTTTATGCATGCTCATGCATGATTTATGTATGTATGCATGTATGTATGTATGTTGATGCATGCAGGCTGCATGCATGTAGTAATGTATGTATGTATGTATGTATGTATGCATGCATGCATGCATGTATTTTATGTAGTATGTTTGCATTTGTATGTAGCATGTATGTATGCGTAGTATGTATGTACGCATGCATGTATTTATGTAGTATGTATGTAGTATGTGTGTATGTATGTTGTATGTATGTATGTATTGTATGTATGTATGTATTAGATATGCATGGCATGCATGCATGCATGTATTTATGTATGTATGTATGTATGTTTTGCATCTATTTACTGTATGTAGCTGTATGTATGTTGTATGTATGTGTGTTTATGTATTATGGTATGCAGTTGTATGATTGTATGTGTTATTTAGTATGTATGTATGTATGTATGTATGTATGTATGTATGTGTGTATTAAGTATGTATGTATGTATGTATGTGTGTATGTAGTAGTAGTATGTGTGTATGTATGTATGTTGTATGTATGTATGTATGTATGTGTTGTATGTAAGTATGTATGCATGTATGTATGTATGTATGTATTGTGTATGTATGTATGTCATGTATGTATGTGTGTATGTTAGGATAGTCTGTATGTATGTTGTATGTATATCTATGTATGTAGTGTGTATGTATGTATGATGTGTATGTATGGTATGTAATGTAGTATATTATGTAGTTATGTATGTATGTATGTGTGTATGTAAGTATGTTGTATGTATGTGTGTATGTAAGTATGTATGTATGTGTTATTTTGTATGTTTATGTATGTATGTGTGTATGTAGTATGTTGCATGTATTATGTATGTAGATGTGTGTATTGTATGTATGTATGTATGTGTATGTTGTATGATGTAGTATGTAGTGTGTATGTATGTGTATGTATGTATGTATGTATGTTCTGTATGTTAGTATGTGTGTATGTAATTGTAGTATGTAGGCATTTGTATGTATGTTATGTATGTAGTATGTGGTATGTGTGTATGTATGTATGTATGCGATATGTATTATGTATGAAGTATGTATGTTTATTTTTGTGTATGTCTGTATCTATGTTGATGTATGCATGTGTGTATATATGTATGTATGTATGTATGTTGTATGTGTGTATGGAATGATGTTATGTATGTGTGTAGGTATGTATGTATGTATGTATGTATGTGTTATGTATATAGTATGTATGCATGTATGTATGTATGTTATGTATGTATGTATGTATGTATGTATGTATGTATGTATGGTGTGTTATGTATGTTATGTATGTGTTTATGTAAGTAGGTTGTATGTGTATGTATGTATGTATGTATGTATGTATGTATGTGTGTATGTAAGTATTTTGCATGTAGTGTTATGTATGTCGGGGGGGGGGGGGGGGGGGGGGGGGGGGGGGGGGGGGGGGGGGGGGGGGGGGGGGGGGGGGGGGGGGGGGGGGGGGGGGGGGGGGGGGGGGGGGGGGGGGGGGGGGGGGGGGGGGGGGGGGGGGGGGGGGGGGGGGGGGGGGGGGGGGGTGTAGTATGTATGTATGTGTGTATGTATGTATGTATGTATGTATGTGTGTATGTATGTATGTAAGTATGTATGTATGTATGTATGTATGTGTGTATGTATGTATCTATGTATGTGTGTATGTATGTATGTATGTAAGTATGTATGTATGCATGTATGTATGCACATTGATGAACAAGCACAACAGTATACGTAAATGTGCCAGATCTTTATTTTTATTGTCTTACTTTGTTTTTATAACATAACTTTGCATGCTTGTTGCTCAATCCCAGGACCACTTTCAGCGAAAGACTCATTCTCCCAAAATGCACCACAGAGCGCCA
>NC_045738.1:24096941-24098056 GCF_008692095.1 Etheostoma spectabile | reverse complement strand
GAAGTCATTCCTGCCTGTGGCCATCAAACTTAACTCCTAAACTCCTCCCTCTAAGTGTCTGACACACACACAGTGAGTTTGATACTGGACAATATTATCTGTTTTGTGCAATAACACCGGCTTAAAATTTTATATATTATTATTCATTATTAATGTTCACTATTCCTTAATTATGTAAAGACGGTATCATAAAAATTCCTTTAACTATGTAAATACCGTGCATATTCACAGTCCTTTTATTTCTTTATATTCCTTCTCTGATATTTATATACTATGTCCAACTGTAACAAAGAATTCCCTTCCATAAATCCATATTACCTTCTATAAATCTATAAAGTATTTCGGATTCAGCACTTTGTTCAGCCGATGTTGGTTTTAAATGTGCTCTATCAATGAATTGACTTGACTTAAACTCACTCATCAGTGACACACACTGGCAGGGAATCCTGGTAATAAAGACAAATATATTGTATAATAAAGTAAATAACCAGAAAAATGGAAAGTATTATGCGCTTGTAGATGCCTGTTGATTCTGCAGGGACAATCATTTCCAAATCGGCTGGCTTCGAGACAAGACTGAAGACAATCAACATGAGGTTTATGGACTGAGTGTTGAATAACCTTTCTCCCACTTCCAGCATGCCAGGCTATTTATGACTGTCAAATTATTGCTTAATGCTGCATAACTCCGTGATTTTACCAGTGTCTGGGGAGAACTATGTTCTCAGGTTTGGCCATTGTTACGATAATCTTAGGAGGGAGTCTTCCCCCCGGATACTTTTGATCGTTAAACACTTCATTTCCTGCAATTTGTTGCACTTTTTTGCACCAATGTGTGTTTTTGTAAGAACAAAAAACACAAAATTCAGTTGCCATGTGTTAATTTGAAATAGGAATCCTGACATTGTGACCTCTTACTGTAAAGCCGACTGTTTGTCTGCCTCTATGGCTGCTGGTTCCTGCATGGAGTTCACATGTTAGCGTGCAGCAAGCTGGTTAGCAAGATTTAAAGCCGAAAATGCACCAAAATGCCTCATGGTAATAATGACAACTATTAGTTAAAGATCCCATGACCAGAGGTGGGTAGAGTAGCCAAACATTTTACTCAAGTAAAA
>NC_045738.1:24096829-24096931 GCF_008692095.1 Etheostoma spectabile | reverse complement strand
TTTAGAATAATATGACTCAAGTAAAAGTAAAAGTAGTCATCTAAATAGTTACTTGAGTAAGAGTAAAAAAGTACATGGTGAAAAAACTACTCAAGTAGTGAG
>NC_045738.1:24096673-24096819 GCF_008692095.1 Etheostoma spectabile | reverse complement strand
GAGTAACGTCTGATTTATGTCTCAACACAAACATCTATTAGACACAAAAATACAAAATAATCATCTTTAGGCAAATTATAGTTCATCCAACCAATAAAATAAATTAAAATTAATTTATTAATTACAAAATAGCTTAAGTGAAGAGA
>NC_045738.1:24093927-24096663 GCF_008692095.1 Etheostoma spectabile | reverse complement strand
CATCAAATTTGGATGGATACTGCATGTGCAAAACATACTGTATGTAACCTAAAAGACAGGGGGGTCCTCCTGGACTGCTAACCTGTCCCACCGCTGAGAACGAGTATGGTCACGTGACTGCACAACGCCGTTTGATTGGTGAAACACAGTCACGTGGTAAAGCCTTCAGCGGAAGACTCTCTCTCTCTCTCTCTCTCTGTCAAAATAAAACATTAAAATGAGACGTACGCTGGGGTAAAAACGATGACGCGTAGAATACCAAAGAGGTAAAAAGAGAAGTAACGAGCTCATTGTAGCCTGATGTAGCGGAGTAAGAGTACAGTTTCTTCTTCACTAATCTACTCAAGTACAAGTAAAAGTATAGGGATTTAAAACTACTCCTAGAAGTACAATTTTTTTCAAAAACTTACTCAAGTAAATGTAACGAGTAAATGTAACTTGTTACTACCCCACCTCTGCCCATGAATGGTGCTCTTTGGATGCTTTTATATAGACCTTAGTGGTCCCCTAATACTGAATCTGAAGTCTCTTTATATAGACCTTAGTGGTCCCCTAATACTGGTATCTGAAGTCTCTTTAATAGACCTTAGTGGTCCCCTAATACTGTATCTGAAGTCCTTTTATATAGACCTTGTGGTCCCCTAATACTGATCTGAAGTCTCTTTATATAGACCTTAGTGTTCCCCTAATACGTGTATCTGAAGTCTCTTTATATAGACCTTAGTGGTCCCCTAATACTGTATCTGAAGTCTCTTTTATATAGACCTTAGTGGTCCCTAATACTGAATCTGAGTCTCTTTATATAGACCTTAGTGGTCCCCTAATACTGTTCTCTGAATCTCTTTTTATATAGACCTTAGTGGTCCCCTAAACTGAATCTGAAGTCTCTTTATATAGACCTTAGTGTCCCCTAATACTGTATCTGAAGTCTCTTTTATATAGACCTTAGTGGTCCCCTAATACTGAATCTGAAGTCTCTTTATATAGACCTTAGTGGTCCCCTAATACTGTATCTGAAGTCTCTTTTATATAGACCTTATGGTCCCCAATACTGATCTAAAGCTCTTTATATAGACCTTATGGTCCCCTAATACTGTATCTGAAGTCTCTTTTATATAGACCTTAGTGGTCCCTAATACTGTATCTAAGTCTCTTATATACCTTAGTGGTCCCCTAAATACTGACTAGTCTCTTTATATAGACCTTAGTGCCCCTAATACTGTATCTGAAGTCTCTTTTATATAGACCTTAGTGGTCCCCTAATACTGTATCTGAAGTCTCTTTATATAGACCTTAGTGGTCCCTAATACTGTATCTGAAGTCTCTTGTATATAGACCTTAGTGGTCCCCTAATACTGTATCTGAAGTCTCTTTATATAGACCTTAGTGGTCCCCAATACTGTATCTGAATCTCTCTTTTATATAGACCTTAGTGGTCCCTAATACTGTATCTGAAGTCTCTTTTATTATGGCCTTAGTGGTCCCCTAATACTGTATCTGAAGTCTCTTTATATAGACCTTGAGTGTCCCTAATACTGTATCTGAAGTCTCTTTATATAGACCTTATGGTGTCCCCTAATACTGTTCTAGTCCTCTTTTATATAGACCTTAGTGGCCCCTAATACTGTATCTGAAGTCTCTTTATATAGACCTTAGTGGTCCCCTAATACTGTATCTGAAGTCTCTTTATATAGACCTGTGGTCCCCTATACTGTATCTGAAGTCTCTTTTATATAGACCTTAGTGGTCCCCTAATACTTGAATCTGAAGTCCTCTTTATATAGACCTTAGTGGTCCCCTAATACTGTATCTGAAGTCTCTTTTATATAGACCTTAGTGGTCCCCTAATACTGAATCTGAAGTCTCTTTATATAGACCTTAGTGGTCCCCTAATACTGTTCTGAAGTCTCTTTATATAGACCTTAGTGGTCCCTAATACTGTATCTGAAGTCTCTTTTATATAGACCTTAGTGGTCCCCTAATACTGTATCTGAAGTCTCTTTATATAGACCTTAGTGGTCCCCTAATACTGTTACTGAAGTCTCTTTATATAGACCTTAGTGGTCCCTAATACTGTATCTGAAGTCTCTTTTATATAACCCTTAGTGGTCCCCTAATACTGTATCTGAAGTCTCTTTATATAGACCTTAGTGGTCCCCTAATACTGTATCTGAAGTCTCTTTATATAGACCTTATGTGTCCCTAATACTGTATCTGAAGTCTCTTTTATATAGACCTTGTGGTCCCCAATACTGTACTGAAGTCTCTTATATAGACCTTAGTGGTCCCTAAAACTGTATCTGAAGTCTCTTTATATAGACCTTAGTGCCCTAATACTGTATCTGAAGTCTCTTTTATAACCTTAGTGGTCCCCTAATACTGTATCTGAAGTCTCTTTATATAGACCTTAGTGTCCCCTAATACTGTATCTGAAGTCTCTTTTATATAGACCTGATGGTCCCTAATACTGTATCTGAAGTCTCTTTATATAGACCATTAGTGGTCCCCTAATACTGTATCTGAAGTCTCTTTCCCAAAATTCAGCCTTGGTACAGAATTCCAGCCACTAGAGCCAGTCCCACAAGAAGCTTTCCTTAGTATGTGCCATTTCTGAGTCTGTAGCTTTTGAGGAGGAGTGAGGCGGGGCAAGGTGGAGGGTGGGGGGGTGGCCTTGACCAACTGCCACTTTGCTCGTTTCAAAGCCATGATGTCTCTCTCTCATGGGGGGCCAAATTC
>NC_045738.1:24093814-24093917 GCF_008692095.1 Etheostoma spectabile | reverse complement strand
CAAAGCAGAGAAAGGGGAGGTTACCTTGCCCCTTATGACCTCATAACGTGCAAGATTCCAGATGGGCCCATCTGAGCTTTCATTTTCTCAAAGGCAGAGCAGG
>NC_045738.1:24092811-24093804 GCF_008692095.1 Etheostoma spectabile | reverse complement strand
CTTGGTTTACACCTATCACCATTTCTAGCCACTGGGGGGCCATAGGCAGGCTGGATTGAACTCATATTAATGTTAAAAAACCTCATAAAGTTACACATTTTCATGCCATGGGACCTTATTGTTCCACCTTGGCACACAATAGCCAAGGCCGTTAGAAGGCTATAAACGTACTCTTAGAACAGACAGAGAGACAGAGAGACAGACAGAGCTCAGTCAGACCTGTGCATCCAGCAAACCCCATGTGACCCCATGTGACCCCAAAAGCCTGTTGATACTGTTTTGGTGGCCTGTGTTTCTTACTCCTGCAGACCTGGGCCCAACTGTACTGGAGACAATGTTGCATTTTCAATGCAGCTGAAATTTAATTTAATAGCAGAGAAGTTTCCAAAACATCTGAGGAACCATCACAGCATTAGACCCAAGTCTTCTGTACTTTGTTATCTGATATGCCAACAGTGCATGGATAAGTCAGAGATATCAATCTTGACACTAATAGTAGTGTGATTGCTCCAAATTGACATCCAGCCACAGTGTGCACATGATTTATTGGAGGACATGGTGTCTGAATGCAGCAAGTTGAGACATAGGCTATTCTTCAAAGTTTCAGAAAGTGGTCTGACTTAAAGGAGAATTCCGGTTTCACCTTATAGCTGTTTTTTTTATTGGTTTTTATTTGTAGCATTGTCAGTAGGGAGACAAATGAAACCAATCAGTGCTGTTTACACCGAGTTCTCCTCCCTCCACATCTACTTTCATATTATTTTAGTATAAAAAAGGGTAAATCTGCAATTTGAGTAGCCCATAACTTGACTGTACATATGTCTTTTAATCGTTTTTACCCCTGTGCTTGTCGTGTCTGTAACTCTTGCAGCAAAATAAGTAACTCAATGTCCAAAACCTTGACTTTGCACATGGGGGGGCACTTTTAATGGCATTTTGAACATGTTTAGGGAATAAAAACAGGTTTAAAACTTGCCCTGTTTAAGCCTGTTG
>NC_045738.1:24092062-24092801 GCF_008692095.1 Etheostoma spectabile | reverse complement strand
CTAGCAGGAGGATAACTCGGTGTAGACTGCACCGATTGTTTTCATTTTTCTCTCTACTGACAGCACTCCATATTTAAAAAAAATAAAGTTTCGTGTTGAAATTTACCAGAATTCTCCTTTAAGGCGTACAAATGAGGGCAAAGGACACAGAAGGTAACTTAAAAAGCTTGCAAATCCTAAAATCCTACAAAATCTGATACACTATACCTCTGAGGGGTTCAACAGGGTCAAAATGCCCTGCAGACACACCCGAGATTACCGTATTAAGGCTGGCAACTTTACACACTTGGCACAAGCTCAACGTTGACATCAGAATCAGCCTTCAGATGTGTTTCTTTAGGGTTTAAAGTCACTCATCAGTCACGCACGCTGACAGGGAATCCTAAAGACAAATACAGAACAAAGTCAAGAATTAGAAATATGAAAAGCATGCGCCTGTAGATGCCTGATTCTGCAGGGACAATCATTTGCAAATCGGCTGGCTTGGAGGCGAGCCTGTAGCGAATTTGGTGCAGTCACCTCATCAACATGAGGTTTATGGACTGAGGGGTTAAATGACCTTTCTCCCACTCCCTGCAGGGTATGTGGGGCTGTCAAAGTCTCAGTTGCATAACGTTGCAAACAGAAACAGGGTGAAAGCTGACCTTGGCTTTGAATATCTTCCCTCAGACACACCATGTCGTAAAACCATCTCAGTTACGTGTGTCTAACACATGGCATGACTCATCAAAAACGTGGG
>NC_045738.1:24091118-24092052 GCF_008692095.1 Etheostoma spectabile | reverse complement strand
AACTGGGGCACAGTATGATCTAAATCATACATGGTACAACATGTGAACTTGTGTTAGACCTAACAAATATACTCTTATATATTTGGTGGTGGTGCTTGCTCAGCGCTGCACACTCACTGTTTTTTATTGTACTTATGTATAGTATTATGTCGTAGTGTATTTGTTGTATTGCATTTATTCTGTAGTTTTATGAGTATGATGGCGGGTGTAAGCACTGTAATTTCCATTTTTATGGATTAAATAAACTTGACTTGACTTTTTCACTTTCATTTGATAGTTTTTCCTTCATGTTGCACCTTTTTAAGTAATTTCATTCTTTATCATGTTTGGCTTTACCAAATGTTATGTATTGTATTGTATTGTATATACTGTATTTTGTACTTATTGCACCATGGGTCGGCGCAAAACATATTTCTCTTTCCTCTGTATGTGTGGCACATATTTCAGAGATTTGACAATACAATTTACTTGATTATTCCGCTATGGCTATAACTCCTAAAAGTAACAGCATTGCTTCCTATTACTTTGACTACTTGTACTGCTATCAATATACAATGTAGCTCTTAGACTCTCCATTAAGACAATAATAGAATGAACTCCAGTTGAAGGATTTGGTCTCACTTTTTTCTTTTAACCTTTCTGTTGTCCTCGGGTCAAATTTACCCGTTTTCAATGGTGAAAAAATGAGAAATGTTGAAAAAAAAACTACAAAAATGCAGGAAAAAAAATCAACAACGACATTCTTTTTTTGAATGCTGAAAAAGTGACCAAGAAAATCGGAAGAATTGACAAAAAAACATCAAAGAAATTGGAAAAAGCAATACAAACATTGACTAAAACACAGTTAAAAAAAGGTCAAAAAAGTGACATAAAATTGGAAAGAAATTGACAATGACATCTAGAAAACAGTAGAAAAAGAACAACAAAATGTTGA
>NC_045738.1:24079890-24091108 GCF_008692095.1 Etheostoma spectabile | reverse complement strand
CAGAAAAACACAAAGTTGCAGGTCGAGGGTTAAAGGATTTTTAAAGGACCTTGCAGAAAGGCAGTCTGTATCTCCCTGTTTTTACATTGATTTAAGACCCAGCGTTTTTATGATAACATTGTTGTTTGAATGTGATGAGATGTATTTACCTGGAAGTGTCTCTGCGTCTATGTATTTACTTGGAAGTGTCTCTGTGTCTATTTATTTACCTGGAAGTGTCTCTGTGTCTATGTATTTACCTGGAAGTGTCTCTGCGTCTATTTCATTTACCTACTTGGATGTCTCTGGCATTTATTCTCATGGAAGTGTCCTTGGTCTATGTATTTACCTGGAATCTCTCACTGCATCCTAGGTAATTTCCTGGAAGTGCCCACTGCGGCTATGTATTCTTTACTCGGAACCTTTTCTCACATGTCGTCCCATATGTCGGTACATCTTGAAGCTGTCTCTTTGAATGGAGTTACTTGGAATTAGTCTCTCTGTATTTAACTTGGAATTGTCCTCTGTGGTCTCGTGTATTGGTTACTATGGAAGTGTCTCGTGTCTCTGTAGGTTACGCGCCATGGAGGGTCTCTGCTGAGTCCTCTGGTATATTGACATGGAATGTCCTCTGTGTCTATGGATTCCACACTTGGAAGAGGTCTCGTGTCTCGGATTACTCTATGCCAAAGTGTCTCTTGTGTACTTTACCACCTGTCAGTTGCTCTGTATTTCTACCTTGGAAGGTGTCCGCTGTGTCTATGGGATTTACCTGGAAGGTCCTCCTGTGTCTATTTCTTTACCTTGAAGTGTCTCATGTAGTTACCGAAGGTGGCGCGGCGGGTCCGCGGGATGGAACCGGGAAGTGCGCTCTGTGTCTATGTATGTACTTGGAAGTAGCATCTGTGAGCTATGTATCACTTCTAACTACGAAGTGGTCTGCTGTGTTACTCTCTGTCCTTTACACTGGAAGTGTCTCTGGTACGATTTTACGGCTGAAGTGTCTCTGTGTCTCTGCTTTTACCTGGAAGATGTCTCTGCGTCCTAAATGTCATTTACCCTGAAGTGTCTCGGCCGCCTATGTCTTTACTTGAAGTGCCTCTGTGTAATGTACTCTTACTTGGAAGTGTCTCTGTATTTACCTGGAAGTGTCTCTGTGTCTATGTATTTACTGGAGTGTCTCTTAGTCGCTGTATTTACCGGAAGTGTCTCTGTCATTTACCTGGAAGTGTCCTCTGTATTTACTGGAAGTGCGGTCTCTGTGTCTATGTATGTCCTTGGGTGTCTCTGTGTCATGTATTTCCTTGGAAGTGTCTCTTGTGTCTTGTATTTACCTGGAAGTGTCTCTGTGTCTATGTATTTACTTGAATGTCTCTGGGTCTTGTTTTACCGGAAGTTCGGCGGCTATTGTATTTACCTGGAGTGTCTCTGTGTCTATGTCGTTTACTTGAGATGTCCTCTGGTCTCTGTATTTACCTGGAGTTTCCGTCTGTGTCTATGTATTACTGTGCTCGGTCAGGTCTGTGTTGCTGAATTTGGCGCCTCTGTGTTGCTTATCGACTCTTTACCTGGAAGTGTCGCTGCATTCTCTTTCCCTGGAAGTGTCTCCGGTCTCTGTATTTACCTGGAATGTCTCTCGAGTCTCTGTGTTACCTGGAAGTGTCTCTGCCGACCTATGTCCTCTATCGCTGTGTAGAGTGTCTCTGTTCTATGTATTTACCTGGAAGGTCTCTGACTTTTACCTGGAAGTGTCTCGGCTCTATGATTTACCCTGGGAATGTCCTCGGGTCTATGTAGTTCCCTGAGTGGCTCCTGTAATTTACCGGATGTTTTTCATTTTCGCTGCGTCTCAGTCCTTTCCCTGGACAAGTGTCTCGGCCGGTCATGTACTTTACTTGTGGAAGTGTCTCTGTGTCTATGTATTACCTGGAAGTGTCTCCGCGTCTGTCTTTACCTGGAAGTGTCTCTGTGTCTATTTGAAACCGTGCTGCGGCCACTGGCCAGGACACTCTTGTCAGAGAGATTTTTAATCTCAAGGAGTTTTTTATCCTGGTTGAATAAAGGTTTGAATAAAATGAAATAACAATCTATATCAACTTAAATGAACTGGTTTATAGAGATAGTGGTATGAATAGTCATTTCGATCCCATTACCTACTAAGTTAGGGCGTGGCTCAGTCTGTAGGGAGTTGGGTTGGGTATCAAAAGGTTGTTGGTTCAAATCCCCACATGGACCAAAGTACGGAGTGTGGATTGGTAGCTGGAGACATGCCACTTCACCTCCTGGGCACTGCCAGGTGCTCTTGAGCAAGGCCTTACACCCCCCCCCCACATCTCTCCATTGGTGCATACATAGGTCCTGAACATGTATGTATTTTAGACCTGTGTGTAGTGATTACTAACAAACTGTGTAGTTTTTCCCTAGTGGGGATTCAATAAACAGTATCAATTATTAATATTATACCAAACGACCTTCAAATAAGTACTCCAACTAAAGGATTGATTTTGAAGTTCTGTACTGGTTTCACTGATTTGATATTGGAATATAATTACTATTTTTTCCTACTCAATCCACTCAAGTCATAAAACCCTCTCAGTAGAGCACAGCTGTCATGAAATAACCCAATATGCAACAATACTGTTTGAAACTGCAATACTAACGTATTTAATCCTCAACGAAAAAAATAAGAAATACAAGGGGGGGTGGGGGGGAAAGGTGTTTTGGTTCCTAACTACCTCACCTCGCCTGTTGCCAGGTGATAGGTCACGGAGGGACATATCGATAGAGACAGCGTGTTGATAAGGAGACTCCGCTTCTGCTTCCAGTGACTACACAGGCAGACGAGCGACCAGAGCTCAGCGGTTCCAGACCATAGTCTGTTTCACCCGGGTCAGACCTGCGCCAGCACCCACTTGTTGAGTTCACACAACAGTCCGCCGTCGCTCTATTTTAAAGAGGCTACGCTATGGCACGCGCTCTGGTCAGACGGGAATCAGTGGAAACGGAGATGCACAAGTCTCAGGACGAAGCAAAAACCTTCGTCTACACCAAGAAGCGAGGCTACGATGTTACCCGGACCCCCCCTTTGAACAAGGTCAGTGTGGGGACACAGTTTGTGGGACTTTTCAGCTTGTTTCTGTGGTTGAAAAGCTAGCTGTTGCCTTCAATGGCTGTAGGAAATATTACATTTCCGAATGGAACGTCAACGACCAACCTAACTAAGTGTCAATATAAGACAGGGGAAAGATGAGATGTTCTGTCTGTAACATCATAATTCACGACGTTCTGCTAACTTTTAGGGGGCGGAGTTAACTTAACTAGCTTAACTAGTGATGGGTTATAGGCCTACAACAACTTTTTGCTAATAAGTTAGGCTACTAGCTAATAATGTTAGATTGACACCTAGTTGGCTTAAGGTGTTAGCTAGCACTTAGCTAGGTGTTACATTCTGCTGCATATTTAGTGACGTTTCTCTTCTACTCACAACCAAATTAGCAATCATTGGTATTATTTAAGACGTGAGGTATGAGTTTAATATTTAATACGTGCACAAGTCTTGTTATTGACATCTGGACAAACAGTCCGAGCCCTCGAGAAGCAAGTGAACGCAACATTAGCCAGGCAGTTAAGGAATCCGCTTTGAGCGGTTATATTTAGATTTAAAGAGCCCAACGGAGTTGTATACAGGGCTTTTGTATACAGTATATTTTCTATGTCATGTATTACTTTACGAAGACTGTAAAGGCCTGTATAGGTGCATTATGGGTGGCGTCTCAAGCCTGACCCCCCCCCCCCCCCCCCCCCCCCCCCCCCCCCCAATAAGCATTGTGAAAAGCTTCTGTGAACTCACTGTGGAAGCTTATATCTTGTCCAGTAATGTTAAGACAAGCCATTTCGGCCCCTATAAATGTTTTAAGATTTTTTTGCCTATCTCTTCTTAACCCTCCTATTGTCCTCGGGTCACATTTGACCCCTTTAAAAAATGTCTATATCAAAAATATTGGTTAATTTTAACCAAATTACCATAAAAAATGGATTGGAATCCTTACAACGCTCTTTGCAACTACAATTGATCGCTTTCATTCCTCTGATCTTTACTATTAGTCAAAATAATTCATCATTTCTGCTTTTTTGTAATTCAAATATTAGGTATAATTCTATATAAACGAGGGTTATTGACCATGAATTCCAAGAAGTAGTTAAACTAGTATGGCGGTGTTAGTGAAAAGGTATTTGAAAAGTTTGAAAAAGGGATGAAAATGTCACATTTTTGTCCATTTTTGAGGAGGACAACACAAGGGTCAAAGTAAAATGAGGAACAAAAGTTGAAAGGGGCTTAATCATGCAAAAAATAATGCTGATCAACATCCTTGTTGATTGTGAAATGAGGGGAGGACTGCATGTTCCTATTTTAAGTGTAGTCTTGTGAAATTTTGAATATAATATGTATTTGACCAGCTGTTGCTGTTGAACAAGACTGATATGCCCTGCCCCCCCCCCCACACACTTTAGACAATTACTTTACAAAAGCGCCTATGGCAACCTTTGGGCCTTTCCAGTGTTTTCTGTGGGTTTGTGTTGGGTTGGGGCCCCAGGGGTCAAGCTGTGGTGACGTGATCTCTGTCCATGGTGCTGACTGATCATCAAAACAACTGGCTGAATTCAGGGCCCCTGTTATGTAAAGTGTGCCCTGCAAACAGAGTAAGTCGGACTCATTTTGGGACTCTTGAACGGTCTATTTCTTCCCTCTGAGCTGTTTTCCGCACTAACACGTTTCTCTTCTGGGAAGCTAACGGGAAACATTCAAAACTGTATGTTTGGCGATGTCTAATGTTCAAGCTTTTCCTGTGGTCTCGCATTGCCAGGCCTGCATATTCTGGGTTGTTTGCACTTTTTTAATTAAACCAACCATAATCGTCTTGGGTGGCGGTGCTGAGCTCCGGACGCAGCAACGATAGATAGATAGACATTTATTGATCCCAAAAAGATGGGAAATTATGGTATCTGAAATAATCTAAAATAGCCGAAATATTCGAAAATAGTCTGGTTTAGGAATTTATTCTGGTGGATATTTGCACCGTGCAAAAGAAACCGCCACATACAATCTTAAATAAAGTAGACTGTTCACATAATACAGTAACGTGAGCTATTTAAATTAGAGCCTGACCGATATATCGCCGGCCCGATATTATTGGCCGACAATTCCCGAAATATCAGCATTTATAGCGGCAGATAAAAACAAAATCATTCATCAGAATCATTTATAATGACAAATAAATGATTCTGATAAATGAATTTTTGAAAAATAAAATAAAAACGGACGGTCAACCATGTTATGAGTGTTGGCGTTGCATAGTTTGTCCACCAGAGGACGCTCTACAACGTCCCTGTTGGCTTCTCTCGGATTATTTTCTTTGTTGTTGTGTTTTTGTTCAAAGGAAAAGCAGTAAACCATATTCCTCGTTAATTGAGAAAGTGGGAGGTGACGAACATGTGGCCTAAAATCACATCACATCTGGCAGAATTTCTGGCGGCACCTGAACAATCCCGGAAATGAAATGTCATTGACATAGACTATGTGGAGACAGATTACAACACAGGTGATATGATACTGAGAGTATTACATAACATGCTGGATATTACTCATGAAATAAAATCCCTGCAGAGTAGTTCAGCTGTTCAGTTGCTGCATCATCCTCGGCCTATGTGATTGTTGTTGTGACAGCGGACTGTGTTTGTTGACTGCTTGGTGGGTTGTGGGGGGGGGGAGGAGGGGAAGGAGGGGACTGCGATAGGTTGTTGAGGAGAGTAATGGCCTAAGGGAAAACCTTTTGTGGGGAAAAGCTGTCTCACGAGGCAGTGAGCCGGATCTTATGGACAAACTCGGATGCAGAACAACTCATTTCACATACAGTCCCTGACAAAAGTCTTGTCGCTTATCTATTTTGTAGAAACACCTGCTATTAACCTGACTTTTAATTAATCAATTGGTGTAAGAAATAGCTCATATGAAAAGCTAAAACCCTCCCAAATGATGTTCAATGCACTGAAATAAATTAGTTTCATTGAAAAAAAGATTTATATTTAAACAAGATAGAAAGGTCAAATTTTGGCAAGACAAAAATCTTGTCGCCTGTACATAAATTGAACAAATTTACTGCAAATAATAAAATATGTCAGCAAATTAAATAGTGGTGCTGTGAGATCCAAATGTAATATCTTGTATGACTTCCATGAGCTTGAAGGACTGGACCCATGCGGTTTGGCAAGGATTCAGACCATGTGTTGATGAAGTCATCAGGAATAGCTAGGAAAGCAGTCCTGCTGCCTCCCAGAGTTCATCAATATTCTTTGGTTTGGTCTTCCATGCTTTCTCTTTCATCCTACCCCACATATGCTCCATGATGTTCATGTCTGGTGACTGGGCCGGCCAATCCTGGACCATCTGGATCTTCTTCGCCTTAAGGAACTTTGAAGTGGAGATGGAAGTATGTGATGGAGCACCATCCTGCTGGAGAATTTGGGCTCTTTTATGGTTGGGAATATAAGAGGTAGCTAAGATGTCTTGGTATTTGAGACTATTGATGTTGCCTTCCACCCTGCAGATCTCTCGCACACCCCCATACTGGATGTAACCCCACACCATGATTTGTCCGCCACCAACTTCACTGTTTTTCTGGGTGAATCTTGGATCCATGCGGGCTCCAGTAGGTCTCCTGCAATATTTGCAGCGACTGTGGTGTAATTCAACAGAAGATTCATCTGAAAACCCACTTCTTCACTTCTCCACGTCCATCCTTTTAGCAGCTGTGGGCCTTGGCACTCCCCACGGTTTTTCAATTGTCTTGTTTAGTGCCGGCTTCTGGGCACTGATTCGACCATGGAGGCCATTTCGAGACAGAATCCGACAAACTGTTCTGGTTGACACAGGGACTTCAGGGGACCAGGTCTCGTGGAGCTCTGCTGCAGTGGAAAATGGGCTGGCCTTGGATTTTCGAGCCAACAAACGGTCCTCTTGAGCAGTTGTCTTGCGGGGTCTGCCTGACCTGGGCTTGTCAAAAACGTCTCCAGTGTCTTCAAATCTTTTTTTAATCCTCTGTACTTGACGCTGAGACACATTGAAGGTGTCTGCCACATCAGCAGTGGATCTGGTCTTCAGCCTCTTGATAATCCAAACTTTAGTCTCAGGGTGAATCTTAGGCATGTTTGCAGAGGTCTAGTTGCAGTTGATGTGAAGGTCTAGTGTACTGGGGTTGTTTTTATACACACCTGAGACCGGATTGATCCATTATTAGTCCCAGGTGAAGCTCATATGACAAGGCGACAACACTTATGTCTTTGCAAAAATTGACTCAATGGGCTTTACCAAGCTGTGAATATTAGAATACTTTTTGACAGTTTCGTTTTGCACTGAAACATTATTACAAAAGCTGTTGGGATTACATGAGCCATTTCTTGTAAATAAATCTTGATTAGAAATATTTTTCAGTGGCACTTCAGGTCAATTTGCACACAAGCGACAAGACTTTTGTCAGGGACTGTACAGTGGCTTGCATAAGTTTACACACACATGCCATAGTTGGTTAAAAAGAGGAATTAAAAAAAATCTTCTTTTGGGAATTGATCTTAATGCCTTAATTTATAAAATTTAGAAAAATTCAACCTTTTAAGGACACCAGTTTTCTTTGTGAAGGAATAATGTATTGTAAATAAATGTTCTTCCTTAAAATACAGGGGGCCTAAGTATACACCCCCCTATGTTAAAATACAGGGGGCCTAACTATACACCCCCCTTGTTAATACAGGGGGCCTAAGTATCCACCCCCCATGTTAAATACAGGGGCCTACTATACACCCCCCTATGTTAAATACAGGGGGCCTACTATACACCCCCATGTTAAAATACAGGGGGCCTAAGTATCCACCCCCATGTTAAATACGGGTGCATAGTATACACCCCCCTTTATGGAAAGGTGTGTGTGTGGTGTGTGTGTGTGTGTGTGTGTGTGTGTGTGTGTGGTGTGTGTGTGTGTGGTGTGTGGTGTGTGTGTGTGTGTGTGTGTGTGTGTGTGGTTTTGTGTGTGTGTGTGGTGTGTGTGTGTGGTGTGTGTGTGTGTGTGTGTGTGTGTGTGTGTGTGTGGTGTGTGGTGTGTGGTGTGTGTTGTGTGTGTGTGTGTGTGTGTGTGTGGTGTGTGGTGTGTGTGGTGTGTGTGTGTGTGTGGTGTGTGTGTGTGTGTTTGTGTTGTGGTGTGTGTGTTAAACCATCAGACCCCCGATGGAATCTAGAGCTAGTGCATCAATTAATAGTTAGGTGTTCCTGAATGAATTTACGCTGAGCTGCATTAGAGGTCATTCGGGACCTTTAGTTTCAGCGCTTAGACCCCCCATATAAACTGTTTATTTACACCTTGTGCCCTGAATGCACCCGGTGTACCCAGGGTAAGGTTGACCTAAATGCATGTGAAAGCATGACCAGTCTAGCACTTAGGATCTGACACTATATTTTGTCTGTGTTAATAAAGCTCTGGTGAGAAGCAGGCCTCAGACATTCAAATCTAAAGCCTTTTAATGAAAGATTAAAGATCCATTTAAATCACAAAATGCCACAGAGACACAGATATGTCATGTTAACTCACGGTTTTAAGACTCGCTCTCCCTCATACATTGTATTTGCTCTTTCCACTTTCTCCATTTCCTTTGTTTTTCTTCTGAGAAATGTTAGGAGTGAATGTTACGAGAGCCACAGTTCTTTGTTCCCCTGTTTACAAGAAGGCTTTTCTTCGCCCTTTTTTAAAAGTTGGCCTTCCTAAATGAGCTCGCAGTTTGTGTTGTTGCAAAAGAAAATGCAGTTTAATAAGATTTATTACATGAGTGTAAAAACTGGGCTTGAAACAATCAGAAAAAATGATTTGAGAAACTAGCTTTGACAGTTTAAACATACACAGTAGTTTAATCAGGGCCACAGAGGAAGAAGAAGGGGAATTTTGAAAAACTTTGGTCTCTGTTTTTTTTCCTGAAAAGACGTATGTACAATAAGCGATCTCCATTTTACATAAGAATTGCCCTATTTTTTTAATCTTTTTTATAATATACTAAAATATGCTGCAAAGCAGGCATTTACCTTACATGGTCTGTGGTTGTATCTGATCAACCTGAGTGATCTCATCACTTGGCTAAAAATTACCCAAAACACACACACACACACACACACACACACACACACCACACACACACACACACACACACACACACACACACACACACACACACACACTCGGTTTGTTGCACTATCTTTGTGGGACCCTCATTGACATAATGCATTCCTTGGTCCCTTACCGTAACCTTAACCATCACAGCTAAATGCCTAACCTTAACCCTTACCCTCACCCTAACCATAACCTTATTCTAACCCTAATCCTAAAACCAAGTCTTAACCCTCATACAGCCCTTTAAAGTTGTGGGGTCCCGCATGTTGGTCCCACAAAGCTGTCGGGACCCCACAAGTATACTGGATTCTTGGTTTTTTGGACCCCACAAATACAGTTTTTTTTTTTTTTTTTTTTTAATCAAATTTTATTTGTATACATTTAGAAACTATAAATAGTAACAGGACCCCACGAATATAGTTAAACAAGTGTACACACACACACGCACAGAGGTTGGAGTCATAGCAGGAAAAAAAAGGTTTCTTATGCAGCCAGGTGAAACGTCCACTGTCACCCCCCCTGTGCGTGAACCGGGCCGAGGAAATTGGAGGAGAAGGTAGGAAATGGCTGCTAAAGAGTGTTAGTGGCCAGGCACAGGCAGGCTTCTGTGGCTCAGGCAGTGGCACATTGTTGCCCTCCTTCTGATTTCAGCGATCCCCGGGGAGAGGTGTGTTTACCTCCCTCAGCTGGCCCACTTCACCTCTAACAGGAGCCAGTCACAGCACAGCCTGCTAATTGATGCTGAGGGACGCGGCGCTGAAAGCAGCCTGTCCGCACATCGACGGGCTACCATTTCCTTTTTAATCTCTCGGCACTCACACGTACACACGTGTGTGTTTGTGTGCATGCATACACATTATATACCCACACACACACACAGCTTCACCTTAATCTTTGGACAACACTCCCTCCTCCCTCTCCAGAGGTGGAACCGGATATTATAGGTGTGTTTTGTGTGCGCTCACTGTGCAATAAAGAGAAGAAGTGGGGTGCGAGGTGTAGAAAGGGTTCTCTGTGGTGAGGAAGAGGGTGCTGGCCACACTCCACAGACCCCCTCTGTCTCTCTGCTTGATCACCCATTAATGAGGCGTCTGTGTGGATCCCGGCCCTCCGTGCGTCTCTGTGACGCTGGTTCCGCCTGCCGCGGCCTTTCAAAAACAACAACAACCTCCTTAAAAAATGCTCTTAGCACCCAATCGGGGATGCGGTTTCACTGAGGTGTCGGTGTGTGTCGGCGGCCATGATGGCCATTCACCGGCTGGGTCCTGATGGAGAAGGGGACTGGAGGGCAGTCAGTCATATAGGATGGAGAGAATGGGAATGTTTGTTCTTCTTTTACATTTCCACAGCAACTGTCTGTCTGTTTAAACCAAACCATTATTATAATTCTTACATAATCAGTCAGTCAGTTTATAGGTTACAGGTTATTAGGTTTTTATGTTATAGTCATAGACAATGTTTTATCATGATCATGGTGATTTTTTTCGGTATCGTCATTTTTTCATTCATTCATCCCAATCATTTAAAATGACAAATGAATTATTCTGATGAATGAATATTTAAAAAAAATTAACTAAAAATGGACGGTCATCCATGTTGTTAGTGATGGCGTTGCATAGTCTGTACACCGAGGACCCGCTCTACACATGTCCCTGTCGTGATGGCGTGTGCATAGTCTGGCACCAGAGGACGCTCTACAACGTCCCTGTAGTGATGGGTGCTGTTGTCCACAGAGGACGCTCTACAAGTCCCTGTTAGTGTGGCGTTGCATAGTCTGTCCACCAGAGGACGTCTACCACGTCCCGTTAGTGATGGCGTTGCATAGTCTGTCCACCAGAGGACGCTCTACAGTCCCTGTTAGTGATGGTGGTGCATAGTCTGTCCACCAAGTCACTCTACAACGTCCCTGTTAGTGTGGCGTTGCATAGTCTGTCCACCAGAGGACGCTCTACAACGTCCCTGTTGGCAACACTTTTTTATTAGTGTGTTTTTGTTCAAAGGACTTTAAGTTTCATATCTTAAGTTTGTATTTT
>NC_045738.1:24074211-24079880 GCF_008692095.1 Etheostoma spectabile | reverse complement strand
ATTTTATTTATCAGAACTTTAATATATTTTGATGTTCCTCTGTTCTGTTGTGACAATAAAGCAAATTATTATCATGTTATTTTAGTGAGGACTCACAAATACCTACAAGTAACTAATGTTGGGCAAATCCGTTTTATGTTTTGTTAACACGTTTCTGGAATTTTTTTTAATTGATCCGCCGATTTATCGGATTTCTCATTAACAAAATATTTGTATTGTATCGGTCGGGCTCTAGCTAACATAGACAGTGAATGGGAAGCGTGGAAATGACGCTCGCCCGTGGACCCGCACCATTAATACAGTAGGACCCGGAGTGAGCACTGGTGCTGTCATTCATGCTTTTAGTGCTAAATCCCAAGAACTAATATTGATCCCCTTGAATAAACAGATGTTTCATTTATTGAGGTTTTTAAAAACCCTAACATCAAGCATCATTTGAGGCTACGATCGCTGAATAAAATGGACCCATTCCCAGCAAGCACTGCAATTGGACGCTCCATTTGCAAGCATAGGCTCCCCATATGACATTTCAAGATGGCCGACCAGATGAAAGACCGAAAGTCATTTCTTGGCGAGCGCTGAGCAACAGTGTATCTGATTGGGCATTGAGGATGTGCTGGTGAGCCAATTGGCGACGGCCCTGATAACCTGCTCTAGCAGCTGGGAGTAATTAACCCCTCGTGTTAGATTTTCTTTGGTTTGGCTGCTACACTTGTTGACATTTGCTTCAAGAATTTATATATTTTTTCCCCCTCACCAGGTTTGCCTTTTCTTCACATGAGGCCAACATAAATACATTTAGCAACAAACAAACAGATGGCAAACAAGATGTTGAAATTTTGACTTCTGAAATGGAAATATTTCTGTAGCTTTGTGGCTCTCTGGATCCATTCCTTTGGTTATGTGTCATGCTTTGGTGGTTGTCCACACCGACCGATCCGCTAAGTCATTCCATGTGAAACACACTGCGCTCCGGTCGTCTGTGTTTCTAGGCCTGATAAGGTTTTTTTTTGTTTTTGTTTTTTACTACAATGCATGTGCTCTAATAGAATTATGTCACAGTTGGTAAAAGGTGCCAGTGAGAAACAGCTGGATGACCCTGCGCTGACTCGTTGATTCCCCCTGAGTCATGGTTTCACCATGGCACAGGGATCAAGTTTGTTTTCTGCACAGTAGAGCCCGACCGATATATCGGAGGGAGCCGATATTATCAGCCGATATTAGGCATTTCCCATACTATCAGCATTTATAATGGCTGATAATTTTATTTTTTTTTAAATATTAATTCATCAGAATCATTTATAATGACAAATAAAGGATTCTGATACATGAATATTTAGAAAAAAAAAATTAAAAACGGACGGTCAACCATGTTGTGAGTGTTCGAGTTAGTTGGAGTCATAGTTTGTCCACCAGAGGACGCTCTACAACGTCCTTGTTAGTGATGGCATGCATAGTCTGTCCACCAGAGGACGCTCTACAACGTCCCTGTTAGTGTTGGCGTTGCATAGTATGTCCACCGGAGGACCTCTAACAACGTCCCTGTTTAGTGTTGCGTTGGCATAGTCTGTCACCGAGGACGCTCTACAACGTCTGTTAGTGTTGGCGTTGTAGTCTGTCCACCGGAGGACGCTCTAAACGTCCGTTAGTGTTGGTTGCATAGTCTGTCCCAGAGGACGCTCTACAAGTCCCGTTAGTGATGGCGTTGCATAGTCTGTCACCAGAGGACGCCTCTACCACGTCCCTGTTAGTGATGGGTTGCTAGTCTGTCACCAGAGGACGCTCTACAACGTCCCTGTTGTGATGGCGTTGCATAGTCTGTCCACCGGAGGACGCTCTACAACCACTGTTAGTGATGGATTGCATAGTCTGCACCAGAGGACGCTCACAACGTCCCTGTTAGTGGCCGTTGCCTAGTCGGTCCACCAGAGGACGCTCTACAACGTCCCTGTTAGTGATGCCGTGATATCGTCCACCAGAGGAGAGCTCTACAACGTCCCGTTAGTGATGCGTTGCATAGTTTTTCTAAGCAGCATAGTTTGCTGCTAAATTCATTTGGAGAAAATTGAACGTTGAAGACCCCTGAGTCCTTAATAATAGTTGGACATTTGGGAAACAAATATCCTTTTCTGTTGCGAGTTAGGCCTAGGTGAAAGGACCCAGTCAAGTCTCCAAATTCAAGTCTACCATTGCGCAGGGCATTCTGACATCACTGCCCTGGGTGGGTGTGTGTGTGTGTGTGTGTGTGTGTGGTGTGTGTGTGTGTGTGTGTGTGTTGTGTGTGTGTGTGTGGTGGTGTGTGTGTGTGTGTGTGTGTGTGTGTGTGTGGGTGTGTGTGTGTGTGGTGTGTGTGGTGGTGTGTGTGTGTGTGTGTGTGTGTGTGTGTGTGTGTGGTGTGTGTGTGTGTGTGTGGTGTGTGTGGTGGTGTGTGTGTGGTGTGTGTGTGTGTGTTACAGGCTTTTTGGAAACAGATGACGTGGTGTCGGTGAGAGTTGAACTCGATGATGTGGGCGGAGAGAATGCAAGCCTTCGTTTAACTGGACGGTGAAATGGAACAAACTTTCTCTGTTCAGACTTCATGCAGCGAGCCTGCACTGTCAACCCCTCACTAGGTGAACCTCAGGGTGTGGGGGGGGGGGGGGGCGCAATGTCCCAGGTTGACGCCACACATTGCTGGTGACCAGACCATTCCTCTGATGGACGGAGTGGATCGGCCAGACAGATAGAAAGTGCACCTCGTTCCCCTTCAGTAACCAACGACAACTTGAGCTTTACGCCCACACACACACACACACAAACAAACACACACAAACACACACACACACAAACACACACACACAAACACACACCACACACACGTAAACACAAACACGTTTCTGTAATGTTCAATCTGTAAAGAGCTTTTTATCTGTGTTTTCTTTTGGCTACCTCAAAAAAACTGGGTGTAATAGGATCAAACTTTCAATTCTATGGTCTCTGCACACACACACAACCACACACACACACAACACAACACACACACACACACACACACACACACCACACACACACACACACACACACACACACACACACACCACACACAACACGTAAAACACAAACACATTTCTGTAATGTTAATAGCTGTTTTAAAGAGCTTTTATCAGTGTTTTTCAGGGCTGGCTCAAATAAACTGAGTGTACTGGATCAGACTGTCAATTCTACGGGCTACACACACACACCACACACACACACACACCACACACACACACACACACACACACACACACACACACACACACACACACACACACAATTGTGATGCTGTGTTTATTCAGCAGCATGTCCTCCTAAATAGCCCTACCTCCTCAGCACTTTTGTGTTTTTTTGTAAGGTGGTCCTCATTCATGCGGAGGACAACGGAGAAGCTGTTAGCTTGTCCAGAAAGAGAGACGGAGACAGTCTGAGGCTCATCACCTTCCTATTAGCTCATCTCAAGCATCCACCTCTTCAGCCCCCCCCCCCCCCCCCGTCTTTTACCGTCACTTCACGTCAATGCTGGTTTTGTTGGTATTTTAGAGTGGTGGAGGTCTTGCCATGTCTTAACAGCGGTAAGAATTTAAAGGGAGTATTTAGTTTCAGCAGTCTGCAACAACGTGGACAGTACATGAACATGATGTGCAAATGGTTTTCTCCAAGATGGCTATCTCTACAACCGATGATTTGTGGATTGCGAGAACGAGCTGCAAATAACGTTTTTTGCGGGCATGTTTTGAGGCTTTTATAGTATGGGACAGCTGAAGATGTGAAAGGGGAGAGAGAGTGAGGGGATTGAGATGCAACAAGGGGCCACAGGTCGGCGTCGAACATGCGGCTGCTGCGACAAGGACTGAGATTTTGTGCATTGGGCGTACCCTCTTTTTTTTTTTCTAAGCCAACTTTTGAGAACTTTGACACACTAATTTGTGCTGCTCTGTGCTGACTTTTGTTTTGTAAGGTTATTATTTGGGTATTTTTATGCCTTTGACAGGACAGTTGAAGACGTGAAAGGGCGGGGGGGGGGGGGGGGGGGGGGGGGGGGGGGGGGGGGGGGGGGGTGGAAAAGGAAGGGATGAAATGCAGCAAGGGGCCGCAGGTCGGAGTCGAACCCTGTCTCGCTGTGTCAACTAAGCTATCCGGGCGCCCATTCTGTGTGGAGTAGGAAATGGAGGAAGCTATTGTAGCTTATTGTCTAATATTTACTTATTGAATCCTCCTTTTTGGCGAGGTCTAAATTGCTCCATAAAAATGGAGTGGTTTGTAGACCGCTATGAGGCAAGAGTTGATGGCACAAATATGTTTTAATAAATACAACTGAGAACTTCCATCTTGTTGCAAACTGTCAGTTTACAAACTTGCCCTGCAACGTGGCCCTACCAAGTTTCCGAGCCAAATATTTGGTAAAGACACGTGGATACCTTTTTCTATGTGGTTAAACGCTCCCCCCCCCGACTCCACATGCACACCACTAAAAGATCAAACACAAGCAAGGACGTTAAAGAAAAGGCAAATGCCAAGTAAAGCTGTTTCTCTCTGAAGTAAAGAGCTGCTCCGTCACCGTTAACCATGAGCTACAGCCGGGCTTTTTTAACAGCAGCGCTGTTTGCATTGTGAAGTCAAGTTCTTTTCTTCTTTTACATTTTTCCTGTAAAGTGCATTTAAAGAAGCAGCTGCCAGGTTGGAGGTCATTTTTTTTGTCGTCCCAGAAACTAGCACTTAGGCTAGGTAAGCCCCGCCCACTCTGCCGGGAAATTGACTTACCCTTGCAGCTCGGTCTGGAAACCTGCACGTTTAATTCTAATTTAATTATTTTTCTGTAAAAAGCACAAGTGTTAACAATCCGCTAATTTTCAACTGTAGTCCTAACCTAGCATGCTTGTCTTCATGGTGGCAAAAAACCTACACACACAAACTCCACACACACACACACAACTCCAGAATCTTCTTGCTGTGAGGCAGAAATGCTAACCACTTAGCCACCGGGCTGCCTTCTCCAGCTTTAGTACAATTTTGCGGGAACCAATCACAAACCGGCTTAGCTACCTGCCACGCTATTGGCGGCTTTAACACGATGACAATAGAGAAGTGAATAATTAGCAAACCCGTTGATTCCACAGTTGCTTTAAACATCACCCGGATTGTTGGTCTGATTGGTTGAAGGATGGATATATATATATATATATATATATATATATATATATATATATATATATATATCTTATATTATATATTAGCCAATGTTTCTTTCACTAAAAAGAAATTTGCACAAAGCAAGCCAATCCACTTTCCATGTTGATAAGAGCATTAAAGAATTAAATGTATTTTATTTACATAGCACTTTACAACACCGGTAAGTGAACCAAAGTGCTTCACAACAAAAAAAACCAAAGTTAAAACAACAATACACCACTAACAAAAATTACAATAATGAATGAAAAAAATAAAAATACAATCAATACAAATGTGCCATCACATTACTAGGTACCAAACGCCACTTTAAAAGCGTCTTAAGTCTTGATTTTAAAAACCCAGGTCGTAACGGATAACCAGTCTCACTGGGCGCTTAAGAGCTTAGGTCCAGAAACCGAAAAAGCGCGGTCACCCCAGCGTTTCAGTTTTGACCCGGGCACTTCCAACATGAGTTGATTAGA
>NC_045738.1:24074043-24074201 GCF_008692095.1 Etheostoma spectabile | reverse complement strand
GTCCTACCACAATTACGAATAATCAGCGTGTCTAAAATGTAAGATGGGGCAAGGCCATTGAGAGCTTTAAAAACAAACAATACAATTATATACTTAATTCTAAAGTGTACCAGGAGCCAATGGAGAGAATAAAGAATCGGAGTTATGTGGTCTCGTTT
>NC_045738.1:24073932-24074033 GCF_008692095.1 Etheostoma spectabile | reverse complement strand
GTTAACAGGCGGGCTGCTGCATTTTGGACAAGTTGGAGACGGTCAACGGAGGATTGGGAAACACCCATATACAGGGCATTGCAATAGTCCAGTCTAGAGCT
>NC_045738.1:24068077-24073922 GCF_008692095.1 Etheostoma spectabile | reverse complement strand
TGAATAGCCTTCTCAAGGTCATGACGGTTTAAAAACGATTTTACCTTTTGCCAGAAGGCGCAATGGGACAAAAAGAAATCAAGGGACCTTTTAGAATAGATTAAAATGTGCGATTCATTGCGAGTTAACTATGACGTTAATGCGATTAATCGCAATTAAATGTTTGAATCGTTTGACAGAACTAACGTTTTTTTTTTTTAAATATAACTGTTGTTCATGTTTGACTACAGTTAGTTATTTTTGAGACAGCCTCTGAGTGGGATTGTCTCTCTGTGGGACCACACAGAGACTAATTGGAGATTACTTGTGCTAATAAGCTGGTTCAGCCAGTGGACACTTCACCGTACAAATAAAGACATCTTTAGGTTTTTGCCTCATGTTTATCATTGTTGGTTTAGCTAATGAGCAATCTCTTGGTTGTTTCTCCAGAAAAAAGGACAGTTTTGTTGTTTTATTGTCCTCTTTATGAGGACGTAACAGATATAATTCTTAGTATAAGGACTTCTATTTCTGATGATTTCTTTGGGCTGGAAATTCGAGAAATGACTTTTGGGTGGCAGATTTTATTTGCCAAGCTTAGGAGAGAAGACCCATGAGGGTTAGGCACCATGTGTGCAAGACACAGAAATAAAGACAGATCAATCTCTATCTCAATCTCATGTTTTCTCATTAGCAGGGAGTTGCGAACACCTGTAAAGTTGGACGCGGCTGTCGAGGCTCATTCTCTTACCAGAACATGGCCAGTGAAAGCTGAAACACCACTATAGCCAAAAGTGAATTGGCTTGGAAGGGTTGGACATTTTCCCGGCAGCACTCAGGCTCCTAAGGGACCTGGACAGTGGAGCATGAAAAGGCTACCTCAATGGGATTGGCTGCCTTTGAAGAACCCTACATGTCCGCTACCTCCACCCACTCAAGGCTGCCCTCCCTAAGTCAACAGCGGCTCGGTTTTCAAGGCTGTTTGACCAACAAGCGTGTCTGTACATTTACAAGTCGACACCTTCTGATTTAGGGAGCGCTGCGCTTTCATATTTGCTCAGGACGAAGAATTTAAGACGCTCCTTTTGGTCATTCTTGCCAGGTGGGGATCAGGACTAGAGGTCGAATAGCTGTCTAATGGCAGATTACAGACAAGACATGTGCTGTTGTAGTCCATCTCGAAGGCTTTGGAATATATGCTCGTGAAACCTGGGGAGTCGACAACGTCAGACACTATTTCTGGGGTTTTTAGTTCTCGCTATGCCAAGATTGCTTCCATAGTTGGTTTCGAGATTGGTTGCTTTAATCTCGTTGCACAGGTTCTGTGTACTTGTGTAAAATGACAATAAAGGCATTCCATTCTATTCTATTCTATTTCACTGGTATGCTCTGTCTTGTTAAATGAAAGCAAAACAAAATACAACCATGTATCAAAAAAAAAACAAGCAAATGAATACAGAACAACATGATAGTTTAGTAGAAATATATGTATTTATTGATTTCTGTTCTCTGTATTTTTTCCCCAGAGTAAGTGCTAATAGCTGCTACAGCTATTAGATTGAGTCCTAGGCTACATTAGCCAAAAAGCTAACCTTGTTTACAAGTAGGTAACAGCACTTAGCTGATCAAATTGTTAACCAAACTCAGGTCATTGTAATAAAATACTAATGCCATAACATTACATGTCAGTCCCTTATGAATTAAGTGTAAGTTGTTGATTTAAGTGTGTATATACACTTCATTGTCTTTACACTTAACTATATATACACATAATTATATGTGTAGTGCTGTGTTTCTGCCTTGATTGCTCCTCATTTTGTTGTCCACGTGCTTTTTGTCAGTGGTCCTCTCAAACAGCATTATTAGCACATTGCAGAAATGTTGATTGAGTAAACACTAGTTATCTTTGTGATTAATGTGTTTGGCCCTCTGCTGTACTCCTCCACCTGCTAATGATGACTGAATTTGTTGAGGAATAAGAGGGCACGTGCAGGCCGTGACGGGCCCATTTGTTGTGGGCCATTCGTTGGGAAAGGCTTAGTCAGGCAGTGAGATCCTGCGAAGAGACGGATCGGAGCTGATGTGGGCTCTTTCTCTTCCTCCTGAGAGGAAGGGATGGAACTAAATGGCTTTAGTCTCAGGGCAATCCTCTTGAATCCTGCTACGACTGCGATTTTAGCAGGAAACAGATGGGGGGCATTTGGCCTTTTGCTGAGAAAATATATACGATATTTGGACACAAAGGGCAACCTGGTACGTAATGGATCACACGGAATAGGAACATATTCAGAAGTGAAAGCTTACATGTAAATGACACTGACTAAACATTTAGTTTCAAAATTCAGTTTCAGGGTTTCCCCCAGAAAAGTTGTTTAGCCCTAGCATGGTCCTACCAGACTCTGGTCCATTAGCCTGGTCCTACCAGACTCTGGTCTACTAGCTGGTCCTACCAGACTCTGGTACATAGCCTGGTCCTACCAGACTCTGGTACATTAACCTGGTCCTACCAGACTCTGGAACATTACCCTGGTCCTACCAGACTCTGGTCCATTAGCCTGGTCCTACCAGACTCTGGTCCATTAGCCTGCTTCTACCAGACTCAGCTCTCAGCACTCTGCTTTGCCCGCCCAGAGAATTTGGCCCACCCATGAGAGAGAGACATCATGGCTTTCAAACGAGCAAAGTGGCAGTTGGTCAAGGCCCCACCCCCACCCTCCACTCTTTAACCAAGCTTCAACTTCCGGACTTTAAAAGTAAATCCAATGCGTAAGTGCCTTGAATCTGCATTCTATCTAATTTTCAGCAGGGGGCGACTCCACTGGCTCTATAGAAGTCTTTATGGAAATGACCCTACATCTCACTCAATTTACTACCTCAACAAACATTTTCCTAAAAGGTTTATGGCGTTACCTGGTAACTTAAGAGAAAGACTGCTGATTTGCAACCAGCTGTGTGTACATGCTATCAAATAGCACGAGTCCCGGAGGGCAGGAAGTGAAACGGCGAGAGCGCCCAGTCAGTTTACCAACCCCCAAAAACGACTCCAAATCAGGGGTCAAAGGTCATTTAACATTGCGGCTTCAAACTCTATTATCTATCTATCTATCTATCTATCTGTAAGGTCTTAACTTGAGCACGTTGAGATTTGCTTCAAGTGCATTACAAATAAAATCTATTAATATTAGGCTTGATCTTTGTTGACAATAAATGGAATAGAAATGTAGAATAATGCCGTCCTTATCCTTCAAACATGAATGGCATTTTTGAGAATGAAATGGTTTGTTACATACTCGACTCTATTGTACATGAACCGTGATGATGAAAAAATCACATAGAGCTTTTTTGTAAATGCACTATATATACAAAGTCTGGTTAGAAGGAGTGTGTGGTTTGGTGTTAGGATTTCTGTGAGCTCATGTGTGAGCTGCTGTTTTAGGATAGGTGGCCTTCTTATGCTGCTTCTGTTTTCACTTGATTGCTGATGCCTATAAAATGTATATAGTGTAGGATGACCTTTTTGGCCATATGGAACAATAAGTACAGTGATGCCATTAGACTGGCTTTCCCAAATGTAGGAAATGCATTCCTGTAAAGCGTGGGCCCAATATGTAGCTCTTTCAAAAGATGGGTTTTAAGAAGTGCTGTCAAACGATTACAATATTTAATCGTGATTAATCGCTTTAATGTCATAATTAACTCTGTCCCATTATTTTTTTTCTTATTTTAATGCTCTTATCAACATGAAAAGTGGATTGGCTTTCTTTGTGTAAAATGTCTTTTTATTGAAAACAACATTGGCATATAGCCGACTGTAGTGTTCAAAAAGTCAACTCACCATCCAGAAACTTATCGACGTCCATTTTGGCGTCTCGTGCTCGCCTTCCACTCAAAACGTAACGTTACTACTCTTTGGCCGGCTCACAAGCCCAAACGGCGTGTGTGCGGCGTGGCTGTTGTTGTGTTTCCGGTCTAGCTAAATCCGGTGGGTGTTGTAGTTTTTCTAACGTTACTAGTTGTTGCAACAGCATGTGTAAAAAAATATATGTTAATAACTTGTTTAACTGACAACTCCAGCTTTAAGTTTACCATGGAACCCGCAAAAGTTGCCAGCACTTTATGGGTGTATAATTTGAATGCTTGACACTAATACTGAGACCCCCCCATTGTATGAGAGATATCCCATCATCCAGTGCAAAATGTTTGACACCGACCATGCTCTCAAGCGCGCACACACCCTCCTCCCTGTCTGTCAGGTGGTTCCTTGAAAAAAGAAGAAATGGGTGGGTGGGCCGGAGATTATTTATATAAGTGAGGACGACACAAATCTCTGGGGTACTGTAGAGGTAAAGATGGGGGGTGTCAACAGTTTGAGCATGAGGGCCTGTATTGGTGTTTGGAGCATTGACTACATTCAGAGTCACAGCCGGGCATGAATGAATGCTTTAATTTTGCCCTTCACTCCCTCTTTCTCTTAGTTTTTCCTCTTTTATCACTCCCCTAACACATACTTAACGTCTGATGTAAAAATGAAAGCGAGCTCATGAGAAGGCATCATACGTCACTAAACTGGGTCCAGGGCGCACTGGAACCCATTAAAGATCGCACTATTGAGGTTTAACACATGTTGTCTTACTCTCTTTCCACCTCCAAAGTGGTTTTCAAAGGCCAACATCAATATTTTGGATTGGAGCTGCTCCAAGTCCTCCAAAGCATACAATGATATATTGTAGGTCTTTTATTTTTACCCTTTTTAATACACTGAAAAAAATTATAATTTCTACAAATTTTCATGAGCTGAGATCTACAATTTTATCTATGTACACAAAAGGTGTGTGTGTTTGTGTGTGTGTGTGTGTGTGTATGTGTGTGTGTGTGATGTATCGGCAGGCCGATATTAGGCATTTCCCGATCTATCGGTATCGGCATTTATAATGGCTGATAAAAAATACATACTCATTCATCAGAATCATCTATAATGACAAATAAATGATTCTGATAAATGAATATTTAAAAAAATAAATTAAAAAAAAACGGATGGTCAACCATGTTATGAGGGTTGGCGTTGCATAGTTTGTCCACCAGAGGACGCTCTACAACGTCCCTGTTGGCAACACTCGGATTTTTTCTTTTTGTTAATGTGTTTTTGTTCAAAGGGCTTTGAGTTCATATCTTAAGTTTGTATTTTTATACATTTTATTCATCAAAACTTTAACATATTTTGATGTTCCACTCTTACCGGGTGCGCTTGAGGCCGCCCCCCCCCCAACTTGCTTCTTGTTGCAGAACCTACTTTGTTACTACAGTCACTAGAAGGCACCGCCACTATGAATATCGGAAGGTTGGTGGTTAGATCCCTGGTCCTGCAGTCCCATGTCCAAGTGTCCTTGGGTAAGACCCTGAACCCCGAGTTGCCCCCGATGCTGCCCCATCGGAGTGTAATGTGTGTATCTTATGAGCAGGTTGCAGCTTGGCCACAGTGTGTGAATTGTTCCTATTGTGTTAAAGCGCTTTGAGTAGTTGGTAATACTAGAAAATGCTGTATAAGAAAAGTGCATTTACATTACATGGGAGCGTTTTTTTTGGGGGGGGGGGGGGGCAACCTTGTCATGCAAGACCTTTCTAAACTCATTGATCACCAGATCATCCAGAAAACAAAAACCAAACAGATTGTTACGGGACGTGACAGGAGGAGGACCCAAAAGCAGAGTCGGAGCAGGCGGGTTGAACTTCAACAAAAGACTTTATTAAGATACACAAAAACACAGGGAAGGCAAAGTCCAAAACCAGGGAATCCAAAGCAAAAAATTCCAAGACAAAAGGCAGGTCAGGGCAAGGCAACAACAAGGGAATAACCTAGGGAAGTACT
>NC_045738.1:24067989-24068067 GCF_008692095.1 Etheostoma spectabile | reverse complement strand
CAACGGACGGAAGGAACAGGAGGGCTTCAGGAACGCAGACGCAAACAGTCTAACAGGCTCGAGGACAAAAACAATGAT
>NC_045738.1:24066018-24067979 GCF_008692095.1 Etheostoma spectabile | reverse complement strand
ACAAAGGGAACACAGAGGTTAAATATAAGAGGTAATGAGATGATGGGGAACAGGTGAGACATCAGGTGAATCACATTAGGGTGGGGCTGGACAATCAGACAGGCGCAAAGCTAGACAAGACAAGACAAGACAAGACAAGAAGCTGACTACCAAAATAAAGCAGAAAGCATAACAAACAGACACAGGGAAACATAAGACAGAATCTACGACACCAGACGAGGGAGAAAACCGGGACAAAAACACAGGGAAGGCCAAACGGGAAAATAACCCCAAACAAAAACCCCAAACCATAACACAGATATGTTGCATTCATAGTAGCCATCTCTCCAGACTGGCAGCTGGAGAGATGCCAGTTCACCTCCTGAGCATTGCCAAGGTGCTCTTGAGCATCACATCACTCACATGGCTGGGTGAAAGCAGCCATCCAGCAGCCCTGAGCTGGCCGTTGTGCTAGAATCTAACTTCTGAGGAGGTAGTGAGAATCGGTTCATCTTGGGCGTCACTCCCACAGCCAGAGAAGCAGGGAGTGGGATCTGGTTTGCGTCATGTCTCCAGCAAAACACTCCTTGACCTTTTCAATTCACAGTTGTCAATCAAGTCTGTGGGAAATCTGGCCTTCAGTGCTGACACAAAACAGACGCTTTGAAAACCTAGTGCATTTGTATGAAATGAGAGGTGCCCTCGTCTTGTTTAGTACCATAAATCAGACTTCATTTTTGCTGTAAATCAATTCAATCTCCCACTTTATGTTCCTGTGGCACTGGTGGGGAACATTTTACATTAGACAACAGCAAGAACTAAATGCACATTGGTATTATAAGAAAGGGACAAGTGACTTAGTTGTCGTCCATTTATATACAGAACATAGATGCATATAATCAACACAGGTACTGTCCAGGCTGATGTTGAGTTTAGGTGTGAGTGTGTCTCTGCCCGTCCTCCCTTTGCTGTTCCATAAGGATCAGCTCAGGGTCATCTGGTTCACTCTGTCCCTGGGGTCTCATTCTGGAAATAAACTATTCCCTGTCACACAAGCACTGCCATGGCCATTCGCTTTCAGTGGACTCATCTCATTGTGCCGATTATCCTCATCTGTAATCAGTCCTTCCAGAAAAATAGTTTTTTTTTGTGATTGTTGTGGGCAAGAATCATTTATTATGCCGCATGTTTTCTTAAAAGATGCGATGGAATATGCAATGAAATTGCAGTAACTTGCAAAAACTGTGTTTTGATGATAAAGAGACCTAAAGTGGACACTGAAATTTGTGTTGTTAGGGTTAATTCAATGTGAATAGTATAGCCGTTACAGCCCTGGGCTAAGACTACGCAGTGTGAAAACACCCATTGTAGACTAGGCTATGACCACCTGTCATGACTTTAGTGAATGTTCATATTATTCAATGAGGTTCAACGTGGGTTAAACACATGTTCAGTAGACTTGAATCTGCTGTATGAAAGGCTCATAAATCTGTGGTGAGGAAGCCAGAAGACGTTCAACCATTATTGATGAGCTTACCTTTCTGTGGACTTCTATTGGTTCATGGCTTCCTGCGTTCTGGGGAGATTCCCTGCCAGGGACCTCACTCTGTGGCAGATATGTATTTGGAATTCTTTTTTTGTGACTCCTTAACCTGGACAACTACAGTGGGGCTCGAAAGTTTGGACACCCCATGTAAAAAGTTGTATTAATGTGCACAAAGAAGCCAAGAAAAAATGGAAAAAAAATCTCCAAAAGGCATCAAATGACAGATTAGACATTCGTATAATATGTCACTAAAAGTTAGATTTTTATTTCCATCATTTACACTTTCAAAATAACAGTTTGGGCACCCTGCAGAGTTTATAGCGTGCACTGCCCCCCTTTGGAAAGCTGAGACCTGACAGTGTCATGGATTGTTGGATTGAAGACTCTTGGCTGGGTACAAGAAGCGTTTCCAAGCTGTGATACTTGCCAAAGGGGG
>NC_045738.1:24057905-24066008 GCF_008692095.1 Etheostoma spectabile | reverse complement strand
GGGGGTATAAGGTAACAACTCTGCAGGGTGCCCAAACTTTTGCGGACGCCATTTTTTTGTTTTCTCTTATTTTGAAAGTGTAACGATGGAAATAAAATCGAACTTTTTGTGGCATATTATACGAATGTCTGATCTGTCATTTGATGCCTTTTTAGAGATTTTTCCATATTTTCTTGGCTTGTTTATGCACGTTAATACAATTTTTTTTTTTACCTGGGGTGCCCAAACTTTCGAGCCCCACTGTAAAACAAGTGTACTTGTGCCAAGTTACCAACCAATCTTGCCTACAGCAGCTAAAATGATTCTTTTGCTTTCAGCTCAAAGCATATCACAGCACCTCTCTCTCTCTCTCTCTCTCTTTCTCTACGTGGCAGCACCAGAGAGAGGCTGAGCCGAGTGTGGTGGTGAGTGGTCTGGTAGTTTTGCTGTTATATAACCAGCCTGGTTGGCTGTCTGTGTGGCCCGTTATATGCAATCACGCGACCAGCTAGACGCCGGCGGCCTGATCACTTTTTCTTTGACCTTCATTCTTTCCCGCTCTTTCCTTTTGTTTTTGTCGCTCTTCACCCTGCCGTTTCTCTCATCTTTGGGTTCTATCCTCTAATCCCAACTATGATAACTATGGGATGAATCTGTCATTCCGCTGGGCGATCCACTCTCTTGCCCCCACCAGCTGTTTTTACAGTGTCTAGACACACCGGTATTGATTAAACAAGAGGACGCCACGGTGTGCTGCTGGACAATGAGGACGTCGTGGAGTGGAGGTCGTTAAATATCTGTTTGGATCCTGAATCAGGGTTTAGGGAGGCTTTGTGTGTTGGTGTGTTTGTGATGTTTTGCGTGGGTGGTGGGGTGTTTGTTGTGTCGTTGGTGTGGTTGTCTTTGTGCTGATGTACTCAAAGGTGTACCTACGTTTGCACATACTTTGTCTAGATGCAAAAGCAGAAGGTGGTGTAATTAACCGCACCATATTTGCATTGTGTTTGTGTATATACAGATTTGTGTATGCTTTTACACGTTTGTGTGGGGGGGGGGGCATATGACTCAGTCTTTCCTCCAGCTGTTGGCCAGAGACTCCCCCAGTGCGAGTCACCGTCGGCCAAACCAGTGAACTCATCGGACGATTGTCTGATTGTCGATCAATCGATTAGTCGTTTGTTCCATGAAATGTCAAACAATTGCGAAAAATGTCGATCGGTTGGGTGGGTTTTCCCAAAGTCCAAGACAACGTCCTCAAATGTCTCCGCTTGTCCACAACTCAAAGATATTCAGTTTACTGTCACAGAGGAGTGAAGAAACTAGAAAATCTTCACTTTAACCCTTGTGTGTTCCTCGGTCAAACTGACCCGTTTAAAAGTGTATATAATCTGAAATATGGATTTCTTTCAGCCAAATTACCCAAAAATCACATTTCAGGTAAAATGAATGATTTCATTGAAGTTTTTTGGTGGTTTTATGTATCTTATACATGTTTTTTTTTTTTTTTTTTTTTTTTTTTTAATGGTTTCAAAACAGTTGGGGACTAACTTTGACACTACCCATCTGTGATCCCTCAACATACCTGATCCTAACTATTAGTCAAAATAATTCATAATTTCTCAGTTTTTAACTAAAAACCTATGTATAAATTGATATAAATAAGGTTTGTTTACCATGAATTCCAAGAACAAGTGTAAAACCTATTATTAAACCAGCTCAGCTTTAAAAAAATCAAAATAGTCGCAGATTCATTTGATAGTTGACCAATTGATTCAATCGATGAATCTTTGCACCGACTGATGAACTCAGATCCTCTTGTGTGTGTTTTGCTGGAGTCCTGGAGCAGTGTGGGGGGGGACACGTGGCGGTAATACCGGGGTAGAGGAGATGGTGCGGGTGGCCGTGGTTATGGGACCAACCCCAGCAGTCCTCTGTTTCCTGTTTGGTCAGCTGCAGGTCGGTCTCTAACGAAGGTCTCTGACATCATTTCGAAATCCACTTTTACATTGGCAACCGCCGGAGAGGTTCTCCACTTCACTGCCAAAGGTTTTCCACTCTCTACCTTCCAACTGGTGAAAATACAGTGGTGTGAAAAAGTGTTTGCCCCCTTCCTCATTTCCTGTTCCTTTGCATGTCCGGGGGTGCCTTGGTAAGACCTGAACCCCCGGGGTGCCACGCCGATTGCTGCCCCCTCGGAGTGTAATGTTTGGAATCTTATTATCAGGTTGCAGCTTGGGCCAAGTGTTTGTGATGTTCCTATGTGTTAAGCGCTTTGGAGTAGTTGTAATACTATAAAACTGCTGTTAAGAAAAGTTCGATTTACATTACATGGGAGCGTTTTTTTGGGGGGGGGGGGGGGTCTCTTTAGTCCTATAAACACACCAACAGTGTCATGCAAGACTTTCTAAACTCATTGATCACCATATCACCAAAAAACAAAAACCAAACAGATTGTTGACTGGCGAGGAGGGACCCAAAAGCAGAGTCGTAGCAGGCGGTTGAACTTCAACAAAGACTTATTAAGATACACAAAAACACAGGGAAGCAAAGTCCAAACCAGGGAATCCAAAGCAAAAATTCCAAGACAAAAGGCAGGTCAGGGCAAGGCAACAACAAGGGAATACTAGGGAAGTACTCACGGAAACAACGGACGGAAGGAACCGGAGGCTTCAGGAACGCAGACGCAACAGCTAACAGGCTCGGGAACAAAAATGATGCAGCACTAGACAAATGAACACAGAGGTAATATAAGAGGTAAGGATATGATGGGGAACAGGTAGACATCAGGTGAATCACTAGGGTGGGGCTGGACAATCAGACAGGCCAAAGCTAGACAGACAAGACAAGACAAACAAAGCTGACTACCAAAATAAAGCAGAAAGCATAACAACAGACACAGGAACATAAGACAGAATCTACGAACCCAGGGAGGGAAAACCGGGCAAAACACAGGGAAGGCCCAAACGGGAAAATAACCCAACAACAAACCCCAAACACCTAACAACAGATAGTTGCATTCATATAGCCATCTCTCCAGACTGCAGCTGGAGAGATGCCAGTTCACCTCCTGAGCATTGCCAGGTGCTCTTGGCATCACATCACTCCACATGGCTGGGGGAAAGCAGCCATCCAGCAACCCTGACTGGCCGTTGTGCTAGAATCTACTTCTGAGGAGGTAGTGAGAATCGGTTCATCTTGGCGTCACCCCACAGCCAGAGAAGCAGGGATGGGCTCTGGTTTGCGTCATGTCTCCAGCAAAACACTCCTTGACCTTTCAATTCACAGTTGTCAATCAAGCTGGGGAAATTGGCCTTCGTGCTGACACAAAACAGAGCTTTGAAAACTAGTGCATTTTATGAAATGAGAGGTGCCCTCGTCTTGTTTAGTACCATAAAAAGACTTCATTTTGCTGTAACCATTCAATCTCCCACTTTATGTTCCTGTGGCATGGTGGGGACACTTTTACCATTAGACAACAAGAACTAAATGCACATTGTTATTATAAGAAGGGACGTGACTTAGTTGTCGTCCATTTATATACAGAACATAGATGCATATAATCAACACAGGTACTGTCCAGGCTGATGTGAGTTTTAGGGTGATGTGTCTCTGCCCGTCCTCCCTTTGCTGTTCCATAGATCACTCAGGGTCATGCTGTCCTCTGTCCCTGGGGTCTCATTCTGGAATAACTATTCCTGTCACACAAGCACTGCCATGGCCCATTCGCTTCCAGTGGACCATCTCATTGTGCCGATTATCCTCATCTGTAATCGTCCTTCCAAAAAATAGTTTTTTTTTGTGATTGTTGTGGGCCAGAATCATTTATATGCCGCATGTTTTCTTAAAGATGCGATGGAAATGCAATGAAATGCAGTAACTTGCAAAACTGTGTTTTGATGATAAAGAGACCTAAAGTGGACACTGAAATTTGTGTTGTTAGGGTTAATTCAATGGTCATATATAAGCCTTACAGCCCTGGGCTAAGACTACGCATGTGGAAAACCACCCTTGTAGACTAGCTATGACCACGTTCATTCTTTAGTGATGTTCATAGTATTCAAGAGGTTCAACGTGGGTTAAACCCATGTTCGTAGACTTGAATCTGCTGTATGAAAGGCCATAAATCGTGGTGAGGAAGCCAGACGTTCAACCATTATTGATGAGCTTACCTTTCTGTGGACTTCTATTGGTTCATGCTTCCTGCGTTCGGGGGAGATTCCCTGCCAGGACCTCACTCTGTGCAGATATGTATTTGGAATTCTTTTTTTGTGATCCTTAACCGGACAACTACGTGGGCTCGAAAGTTTGGACACCCCATGTAAAAAGTTGTATAATGTGCACAAAGAAGCCAAGAAAAACTGGAAAAAAAAATCTCCAAAAAGGCATCAATGACAGATTAGACATTCGTATAATATGTCACTAAAAGTTAGATTTTTATTTCCATCATTTCACTTTCAAAATAACAGTTTTGGGCACCCTGCAGAGTTTTACGTGCAAACTGCCCCGCCTTTGGAAAGCTAGACCTGACAGTGCCATGGATTGTGGGATTGAAGACTCTTGCTGGGTACAAGAAGCGTTTCCAACTGTGATACTTGCCAAAGGGGGGGGGGGGGGGGTATAAGGTACAACCTCGCAGGTGTCCCAAACTTTTGCGGCCCATTTTTTGTTTTCCTCTTATTTTGAAAGTGTAACGATGGAAATAAATCGAACTGTTTTTGTCATATTATACAATGTCTGATCTGTCATTTGATGCCTTTTTAGAGATTTTTCCTATTTTCTTGGCTTGTTTATGCAGTTAATACAATTTTTTTTTTTTACCTGGGGTGCCCAAACTTTCGAGCCCCACTGTAAAACAAGTGTACTTGTGCCAAGTTACCAACCAATCTTGCCTACAGCACTAAAATGATTCTTTTGCTTTCAGCTCAAAGCATATCCAGCACCCTCCTCTCTCTCCTCTCTCTCTTTCTCTACGTGGCAGCACCAAGAGGGCTGAGCCGAGTGTGGTGGTGAGTGGGTCTGTAGTTTTGCTTGTTATATACCAGCCTGGTTGCTGCTGTGTGGCCCGTTATATGCAATCACGCGACCACTAGACGCCGGCGGCCTGATCACCTTTTTCTTTGACCTTCTCTTTCCCGCTCTTTCCTTTTGTTTTTGTCGCTCTTCACCCTGCCGTTTCTCTCCTATCTTTGGGTTCTATCCTCTATCCCAACTATGAAACTATGGGAATGCTGTCATTCCCTGGCGACTCCCACTCTCTTGCCCCCACCAGCTGTTTTTAACAGTGGTCTAGACACACCGGTATTGATTAAACAGAGGACCCCGGTGGGCTCTGGGACAATGAGGACGTCGTGGAGTGGAGGTCGTTATATCTGTTTGGATCCTGAATCAGGTTTTAGGGAGGCTTTGTGTGTGTGTTGTGTGTGTTGTGTGTGTGTGTGTGTGTGTGTGTTTGGGTGTGTGTGTGTGTGTGTGTATCAAGAGTGTACCTACTGTTTGCACATACTTTGTCTAGATTCAAAAGCAGAAGTGGTGTTTAACCCGCACCATATTTGCATTGTGTGTGTGTATATACAGTATGTGTGTATTCTTTTACACGTTTGTGTGGGGGGGGGATATGCCTCGTCTTTCCTCCAGCTGTTGGCCGATACTCTCCCCAGTGGTCGGTCACCGTCGGCCAAACCAGTGAACTCATCGCCGATTGTCTGATTGGTATCAATCTATTATCGTTTGTTCATGAATGTCAAACAATTGCGAAAAATTTCGATCGTTGGTGGGTTTTCCAAAGTCCAAGACAACGTCCTCAATGTCTCCGCTTGGTCCACAACTCAAAATATTCAGTTTACTGTCACAGAGGAGTGTGAAACTAGAAAATCTTCACATTTAACCCTTGTGTTGTCCTCGGTCAAACTGACCCGTTTAAAAGTTGTATTATATCTGAATATGGATTTTTTCAGGCAAATTACCCAAAAAATCACTCTTCAGGTAAAATGAATGATTTTCATTGAAGTTTTTTGGGTGTTTTATTGTATCTTATACCATGTTTTTTTTTTTTTTTTTTTTTTTATGGTTTCAAAACAGTAGGGGACTAACTTTGACTCTACCCTCTGTGATCCACTCACACTCCTCTGACTAACTATTAGTCAAAATAATTCATAATTTCTCGTTTTTAACTAAAAACCTATGTATAAATTGATATAATAAGGTTTGTTTACCATGGACTTCCAAGAACAGTGTAAACCTATTTTAACCAGCTCACTTTAAAAAAATCAAAAATAGTCGCAGATTCATTTGATAGTTGACCATTGATTCAATCGATGAATCTTTGCACCGACTGATGACTCAGATCCCTTGTGTTTTTTTTTGCTGGAGTCCTGGAGCAGTGTGGGGGGACACGTGGCGGTAATACCGGGTAAGGAGATGGTGCGGGTGGCCGTGGTTATGGACCAACCCCAGCAGTCCTCTGTTTCCTGTTGGTCACTGCAGGTCGGTCTCTACACGAGGTCTCTGACTCATTTCGAATCCACTTTTACGGGCAACCGCCGGAGAGTTCTCCCACTTCACTGCCAAGGTTTTCCACTCTCTACCTTCCAACGGTGAATACAGTGGTGTGAAAAGTTTTTTGCCCCCTTCCTCATTTCCTGTTCCTTTGCATGTTTGTCACACTTAGTTGTCTGGAACATCAAACCATTTAAACAATAGTCAGGACAACACAGTAAACACAAAATGCAATTGAAATGAAGGTGTTTATATAAAGGTGAAAAAATCCAAACCATCATGGCCCTGTGTGAAAAAGGTGAATGCCCCCTAAACCTAAACCTGGTTGGGCCACCCTAGCAGCAACACTGCAACCCAAGCGTTGCGATTATGTGCATGAGGCTTTTACAGCGCCTGGAGGAATTTTGGCCCACTCTCTTTGCAGAATTGTCTATTCAGTTTACATTAGAGGGTTTCGAGCATGAACCCTTTTTGAGGTCATACCACAACATCTCAATAGAGTCAGGTCAGATTTTGGCTAGCCACTCCAAAGTCTTCATTTTGTTTTTTCTTCAGCCATTCGTGGTGGACTTGCTGGTGTGTTTAGGATCATTGTCCTGCTGCAGAACCCAGTTCGTTTCAGCTTGAGTACACAAACAGTGGTCGACATTCTCCTTCAGGATCTCTTGGTAGACAGCAGAATTCATAGTTCCTTTTATCACGGCAAGTCTTCCAGGCCTAAGCAGCAAAACAGCCCCAACCTCACACTCCCCCACCATATTTTACTGTGGTATATGTTTCTTTTTATGAAATGCAGTGTTCCTTCTACACGCCAGATATACTGGACCACACCTTCCAAAGAGTTTCCACTTTGTCTCATCGTTCCACAGAATGTTGTGCCCAAAAGTCTTGGGGATCATCAAGATGTGTGTGGAGAAATTGAGACTAGCTTTGATGTCTTTTTGCTCAACAGTGGTTTCTTCCTCCTTGAACTCTGCCTATGCAGGCCATTTTTGCCCAGTCTTTTCCTGATGGTGGAGGCATGAACGCTGACCTTAAGTGAGGCAAGTGAGCCTGCAGTTCTTTGGACGTTGTTGTGGGTCTTTTGTGACCTCTTGGATGAGTCGTCGCTGCGCTCTTGGGGTAGTTTTGGGCGGCCGGCCACTCCTGGGAAGGTTCACCACTGTTCCATGTCTTCGCCATTTGTGGATAATGGCTCTCACTGTGGTTCGCTGGATTCCCAAAGCTTTGGAAATGGCTTTATAACCCTTTCCAACTGATAGATCTCAATTACTTTCTTTCCAATTGTTCCTAATTTTTTGGGTCTCGGCATGAGTGTAGCTTTTAGGATTCTTCGGTGTACCTTACTGTGTCAAGCAGCTCCTATTTAAGTGATGCCTTGATTGTGAACGGTGTGGCAATAATCAGGCCTGGTGGCTAGAGAAACTGAACTCAGGTGTGGACCAACCACAGTATAGTATGTTTTTAACAGGGGGGCAATCACTTTTTCACACAGGGCCGGATGGGTTTGGATTTTTTTTTCACCTTTATAAATAACACCTTAATTTACAAATTGCATTTTTGTTTACTTGTGTTGTCCTTGACTATGTTTGAATTGGTTTGATGTTCCGAACATTAAGTGTGACCACA
>NC_045738.1:24057172-24057880 GCF_008692095.1 Etheostoma spectabile | reverse complement strand
TGCAAAGGAACAGGAAATGAGGAAGGGGGCAAACACTTTTTCACACCACTGTATAGTACCGTCACACTGCTACTTTAATGTAGCCTACAAGCAGGCCTGTAGCAGGTTAGTCTCGCATTGACAGACCTGTCTAGTGTCAGGTTCCCTGTGTTTCATTTGTGTCATCATTACTTCTTCGTAGTAATCATCCGCTCTCATTTCCGGTCTCTTGTCTTCCTTCCTTTGTATGATTACCATCACCTGGTTATTGTCAGCTTCCCCAGTCCCCGGGCTTAAATACTCACCATTCCCAATTACCTGTGCCAGATTGTAGTTCCTATGTCACTCTTTCCAGCGTTATTCATAGTGTTTGTTTTCCCAGTGTTATTCGACTGTTACTTGCTACTACTTGCCTGTGATTCCCTGCCTGAGTCGTGCATTTGAGTCCGCCATTGTACCATGATATCTAGGTTGTTTTTGATATAAAAGCAATACAGGAACATGAGTCCATTGATCCAGACTAGTAGCAGGTACACCAACTCACATAGGGTAAATTCACCCTTTAGATTCAGGTCAAAAATACATAGTGCATGCAACGAGTTATGTAAAGCCAATAAGATAAGTCAATGAAGGTTTTTTTATACTACAGTGGATTATTTAATTTGGTTCATTCAACCTATAACTGCAATCACTGCCATTTAAGTGGATACTTAATATTCCACTAACCCC
>NC_045738.1:24048852-24057162 GCF_008692095.1 Etheostoma spectabile | reverse complement strand
GTGAAGCAGCTCTCCCCCCCCCCCCGCTCCGCTAAAGATACACGCCGCCAGGGGTCTCATTTATAAAACTGTGCATGTAGGATCTTTACTAAAAGTGTACGTACACTGTAAATACTGGCTGGGAAATCTCCAGTTATTTACTTTAGATGTCACAGTAACACCACTCTATAATTTTTACAGGGGAATGCTGTAAAGTTACATTACAACCTTGTCGACGTGACAACATCACAGTATTACAGTTGAAATCACAGTACTCAAAGCATTACTGTAAAAAGATCCATCAAACAATATAGCCACTATAGTACTGTAAATAGTACAGTAAACTACAGATTTATTTTTCATAATAAGGGCACTTTAAGAACAAATTTTGACTCAAGATTTGAGTTTGATTTTAAGGTTTTTTCTGGAACAATAATCACTCAGTACAAGCACAAATAACACTGCTGGATTTAATATTCGTGATAACGTGGATGATATGGAGAGAAAAAAACCTGTGGGAGCCATCAATACTTATATTACCATATCACCATATATATATATATCTATATATAGATATCTATATATATAGATAAAAATGAGACCCCAGGTGTATTTTGACGTGTGCCGTTCAGACAGACAGGGCAGGAAGTGACATAGCGAGGCTATTTAGTCAATTCACTAAAAGCCCCCCCCCCCCCAATATGGTTTATGTCTCCTTTACAACACCACGGACGATATGACATTCATCTTGGAGGTAGAAAAACCTAATGGGACTTTGCCGGCCTTTTTTTTTTTTTTTTTTTTAACCCTTGTGTTGTCCTCGGGTCAAATTTGACCCCTTTTAAAAAATGTCTACATCTGAAACGTGGGTTTCTTTTTAACCAAATTACCACAAAAAATGGATTGGATTCCTTCCAACGCTCTTCGCAAATACAATTGATCACTTTCATTCCTCTAATCTTAACTATTAGTCAAAATAATTCATAATTTCTGCTTTTTTTAACTCAAATATTAGGTATAATTCTATATAAATGAGGGTTTTTGACCATGAATTCCAAAAAGCAGTAAAACTAGTGGTAGTAAGGTGGTTTTAGTGAAATAAAACTCTGTAAAAGGGACAAAAATGTCAAATTATTGTCTGTTTTTGACCCGGGAGGACAACCCAAGGGTTGAGGACATCGCCTCCTGCACTACTTCATTTACTTTCCTTGGACTTAACTTGGGACCCAAAAGCACAGTGTCAGCCTAAATCATTTCCTGTGTTCAAAACGTTGATTAACAACCTGCGTTAACACCTTTTAAACCTCTTTACTGCTTGTCAGTGGGACTGATGTGGTTTACCTGCTGTTACTGTAATGGGCTTTTCCATTGCTTTCCAACATGGTGCATCAAGAGGTCTCATAAATAGCGTTAACTTGACCTGAATGGTTAAGTTCAACATCCAGAATGAGACATAAAAAAAAAAGCTGCGGGGGCACTAATGCAACATGAATGCGAGACAGATAAATGAGGGGAAGTGGGGTTAAGATGGCTATCACTATACATCACTTTCAGCAAGTAGTACTGATAAACAAGTCATACAAGAAGGCCGTCTCTTGTAGTGCTCTTGTGAAAAGAAAGCCCTCCCTCTCCCACACAGCATTGAATAGAGAAGTGCTCTGTGGCCACACACATCTCTGCCAGGCCGTTGCTCCGTGCCAAACATTTGAGCCCTGTCCCTGTTGAAGGCCTGTGGGCTTTTGTCTCCGTGTCTGATCTGCTGTGGTTGAGAGACGCTCAATGGGGGGGGGCTCAGGTCTCACTCAATGGGGCTTGTTTCTCCCGGAGCAGAGGGCTTTACCATTGAAGCTGCAGCTCAGGCAACACACAGGCCAAAGAAAAGGAGCGGAGTGAGGCATTTTTTGATTTGGAAGTGGGATTTGTGTGTTTGCAGGGTAGAGGACTGAGAGCAGCAAGGTCCCCCTCCTCTTTTCTTATCTGGGAATCTCACAAGCCGAATCAATCATGGCTTTGTGTGGAATTACGTCATTTTCAAGTTTTTCCCAGAAAGTGGAAAGTCTTTTGAGGGTTAACATTTTTGGTCTCGAGTTTTTCTTTGTCAGCACATTGACAAAATTGTTGATCCAAACCCGTTATTTAGTCTCATAGGGAGTCGCAAACCCACACATTAGTTGAAAAAAGAAGTTACCGCTAAAGGAAGAGATGATTTCATTTTCTTCTAAAAACATGGTTAGTAATGGAAAATTGTATAATTATGAATTGGGCTTACTTGAAACAAGAACACGTGATCACTGTTGAACTGAAAAAGGTTACTAAGAGCAGACGGGAAACTATTTCCGTGTTATCTTGTCTTGCCAGACAATGCATGTATTGTGGTCTGACCCAAGGGCACGAAGACGATACTTTCAGACTGTAGGGACAGGAGGACAACGAGACATTATCACACCTAGACACAAGCGCGCTTAGACATTAACTGTTCTCAAACTTATCAGTGACCGTTTTGGGTGTTTCTCTTTCTGTGTATATAGGATGCTGACATTCTGGATGTTTTTGAGAGCTCTTTAGCTCCAATCTTTAAGGGTGTGGTGAAACCAACTGTCCGCTTATATCTTCCACATTGCACCTTTTAAGTCATGTGAAAGTGTTATACCTGCTTGAAAGATAATAAAACAAACAAAGAAGTTGGATTTCCCCATAGACAGTTAAAGAAGACATGAGCAACCTGTCTGACAGCTGTAAGTCTTCTGGTAGCTGTGCAAGAGAAATTCCAAGTGCAGGTTGGGACTCGTGACCCAAAGGCCGAGGCCACGGTTGCAGAAAAATACAACTGAATACAGGACAGGTCTCTGAGACCCCGAAACAAGAGATGAGGGTAGTGGGATATGGGTTTGAGTGCAAGATGGGTCTTGGGACCAGAAGACAGATGCCACAGTTGCAGAAAAATACTGTTGAAAACAGGATGGGTCCCTGGGAACAAACAGGACAAGATGAGGCTAGTGGGATACGTATTCAAGTGCAGGATGGGTTTCTGGGACCCTGGAGGCAGCAGCAGAAAAATATGATTGAATAGAGGACGGGTCTCTGGAACCCTGAAGGACAAGATGAGGGTAGTGGGATATGCGTTTGAGTGCAGGATGGGTCTCGGGACCTGAAGGCCGAGGCCACAGTAGCAGGAAAAAAAAGGATTGAATACAGGACGGGTCTCGAGATGAGGCTAGTAGGATATGCGTTTGATTGCAAGATGGGTTTCTGGGACCCCGGAGGCAGTAGCAGAAAAATAGGATTGAACACAGGACGTGTCTCGGGGACCCCAGTGGACAACACAAGGGTTAATGCTTTTTTACACAGACTGAGAAATAAAAGAAACCATTCAAAAGGAGAAAGGTTTGAGAACAGTGTTGGTGTTGTGATAAGGAGCCTACTCTTGTGGGTGAACTAAACCAAGCAGTGGCATTATGGGATTGAACTCTCTCCAGATTAAGGACAAGTCCTACTGTAATGAAGGGAGTGGCTGTGCTGTGAGCCGTCAGCCCTCTCTTGGCGGTTGTGGCGGATGGAAATGAAAAGGTTGAGGTAGCAGAATGTTTAACTTTCTAAACCTCGACGCTGGAAAGTTGCAACTCTTTGATCGCCCTGGGGAGCACAGCAATGCATTTTATCATGTTCAAAGAACTTGCACTTTCATCTTTCTTGTTTGGGCATCTGGTGAACTAATGAGCTGTTTCCTCTCCACTGACTGTTTCGGGGGATGGGCATGGCAGCAGTCCGAGGTTAAGGGGTGGCGATGGCCAGTGGGGAGATTACAGGTTTGGGTTGTTACCACGGCTTCTGGAACATGGAGCTGCGGGCATCGCATGTGTTGGCACAGGGTGCGGGCACTTCAGATGTGGTCAGGGACATGTGGAAGCTTTCTAGGGTTTATCCTGCCCAGCCCAGTTTAGGGCTCTGAGGGGAGCGAGAGCAGGCATTACAGCAGTCACACATCCCAAACTTTTTATTCAGACAAAAACATGTGTGTGTGTGTATGTTTGTGTCACTGTACTTTGGTTTTGAAGAATGTAAACCCCAAAAATACATTAAAGGAAAATTGACATTTGTTCTATTTATGATTGATACATCCCCGAATCGTCTGTTTTCATGTTTGACTCGTAAAGTGCACACTTCCTAATTACAAGCCAACCAGAGACTGTTGGCAGAAGACAGAAGTGTGTACGTGTATTAGTAGCAGGTATACAGATAATTGCTTCCAGGGGAGCAGAACTGCCAAATTGAATTTTAGGGTGATTTTCTGCCAAACTAAATGTAAAAACACGTCAGAGTTTAAACGCAATACGATACATGTTTCAGCTGTCTTAACATTTCAACAGTCATCATTCCTGCAGTGTATTTACCCTGGCTTATGTGGAGACAATGTCCTTTCTCAAAGCCTTGAAGGCCGCCTGATGGACACGTTGTCCAACAGTCAGGACCTTGGGATTTAAGAGTTTGACAGCTCTATTTACATGCTGAAGACAGGGCGTTGCAAAGCCAACATTCAAGTCAAATTTTAAAGACTTGTCACAACTGGCGTCAACGGTTCCCACACTTCCCCATGGCAAAGTCTGAGAACCATGCACTCTTTCTTGCCATGTAACCCCCCCCCCCCCTGCTCTTTTCTCCCTCCGTCACCAGTCCCCAGCCCGGACCCAACCAGCCATATTTTCAATCGCAAAGTCACTCTACAGATCAGGGTTTCCCCCTCTGGACGGCCAAGCTGCCTGCTCCTTTGTGGGGGATGTTAATTGGTCATTGTGGGCCCAACTCCATAGATGGTATCTAATTCCCATGTGACACTGGCAGCCTTTGAGGTCTCATAGAGCTGTAAGGATAATTATTCTAAATGAGGCAGAGTTTGCTTTCATGGGTCTTTTCAGCCATGACTGATTTTGATATACAATAAATCTATTTTATACGTTTTCTTCTTTAGACCACCTGACATAAAGTAAAGTAATTGGTCAATCGATACAGACCATTTCTGGTAAAACAACAGCTGTCTGTGTAACATGTCGCTATACCTAATAGACTTACAGGTTGTGTGCCAATGACTCCAAAAACAACAGATATGACCGTTTTATTTGATGTTCTGGTTTATGGTTTGGGTTAAAATGGGTCAGTAAGTCCATTGCATAGTGATGTCTGTGAAGTGGTTACATCCTAACCTAGTTACGTTGGTTAAAGGTGCAGTTAGTAAGCGTTCTAAAGCTAACTTTCTGTCATGTTTGCTGAATGTTTGAGTAGAACTACACTACATGAAGCAGGTCATTTAGAAAAAACAAAATCGGGCTCCTTTGGCTCCACCTACAGCCTGTAATGCGATTTCACCGCTCCCTGTTCAGATGCACCAATCAGGGCCGGGGAGGGGTGTTGTCTAACTGCGTGTCAATCCTTGCTCAGGCACACGCATTTCATAGCGTCCTCCCCTCCCCCTTCCACGCGCACAAGCTGCAGATATGCTTCCCCCCTCTTCCCCTCTCTTCACACAGAAAGTTGGGAGGGACTGAGAAATTGTCGATGTTCAAATGTTTTTGCCTAATTCCTGGATCTACCCAATGCTTTGACTCAACAACGTCAACACTGACTTTTGGTTTCACACGGGATAGGGACATCGGCCTCCTGGGTCAAAGTCCTGTGTTTGTTTTACTCATCCGCCCCGACCCCTTCCTTATGCAGACTTTGCCGCTCTTTATACTGTCACCTGATTTCCTTGCGCCATCACTACAGCCACTAAACGTCACCGCCTAACATCCAATAAAAACATGTCTCGTAATACGCTGCATGCACAATTGACCAGTACGGCTGTTTTTAGTTTTTTTGTTGAAGACGGTTTAGTTTGGCACAGTTTTGAAAATAAGACTATGTAGGTTTTTTTTTTTTTATTAAATCTTCCCCAGCAATATTTTCTCCCTCCCCTACCTAATGAGGTATGACTTAATTACCTGAACATCAACACAGCAAAGTTGTAGAATTGGGAGAGGAAAGCTGTGTGTTGTGGAATTTGCATGTACGACAATAAAGAAGAGAAAAAGACAGGCATTGGATTTCAGGACTTTACAGCATGGTAAAGTCTTCATTACGACAATGTCACTTTAAGGTCCCACGGCATGAAAATTTCACTTTATGAGGTTTTTAACATTAATATGAGTTCCCCCAGCCTGCCTATGGTCCCCCAGTGGCTAGAAATGGTATGAGGTATGAGCCCTGGGTATCCTGCTCTCCCTTTGAGAAAATGAAAGCTCAGATGGGCCGATCTGGAATCTTGTCCCTTATGAGGTCATAAGGAGAAAGCTCATTGTGGGACTGGCTCTAGTGAGACGGGTATGGCTGCAGCCTGGAGCATCCCATCTCGTCCGTCCCGTCTCATACGGAGGTGTGTCAAACGGTAAAACCAGAGGGTCAAAATTACGATATCGCAATAATTTTCCAGATGGAGTCACGGGTAATTGTGAGCCACATCAATTGAAAACGTTAAAAACGTATAAGTAAACTTTGCCATACATATAGTTTGCTAATTTCTGAATGTTATGCTTGTGTTGTCATATTAAAGTGGCTGACATCTGATGAAACCTTGCATCAGCAGACGCGCCGCGAGTTTGAGAAACAGCAGGATCTCCTTGAGGAGGGGTAACATCATAGACCGTTATATATCATAATTCACGGTCTAGGTAACAATCCACGATCTGCACATCACAACAAGACTACAAAAATAAACATGTTTACACTCTTTCAGACTTTTACTTGCATATTTCATAGTGTTTCACACTTGCACTGGGACATTGCGGCAATACAAGCGATTAGTCAGCATGGCGAGAGCATGCGAACTGAGGCTCTACTGGCGCTGCCTCGGCTGTCGGGTCTTCTGGGAAGGGCAAGACGTTGGGTTCTGGGTGACCGGGCGCAGAATGCTTCGTCTTGGACCGGGCAGATGCGTTGCTCTGGGACCCGGGCGAGCAGAATGCTGTCGGTCTCTGGGACCCGAGGGCACAGAATGCGGTCGGTCTCTGGGACCCGGGGCAGGAAGCGGTGTGTTTTCTACTCGCGGCAATCGGCCTCGGGACCTCTGGGACCCACGTCACGGCACGATCTGAGTATCTCTGCGTGCCCCGGTATCTTCGTCCGAATGCGATTGTATTTTTCTTCTCACAGGTTCTAGCGTATTTTGTGGGTATTAGAAAAGGGTGGAAAGAAATGAAATCAAAAAAAAAAAAAAAAAAAAAAAATAAAAAACAAACAAAGCTTGAGACCTTGTCAGGAGAGAAATTCCTTCCATAGCTGCAACTTAAATCAAAGTTACAGCTATAGAAGGATTTTTTTAGTTTGCCTATCATCTGCATTTTTTTTATAGACGAACACGTATTTTAAGTGTTTTTATTCATCAGTATGATAGTCTGCATTTATCTTATGTACATGTTTAGTTTACGGCAATCATGCATGTGAATAAAATACTTTCAATATATATTTTTTTAATTTAACAGTAACGGCAATCACACAAATCAATAAAATAATTTAAATATTTAGTGTTTTCTTTCCTTTTTCAGGCAACCAGATAGCTCAGTGGGTAGAGCGGGTGCCCATAATCTGATTTTTGCTCCTCGATGCAGCGGTCTCTAGTTCGAGTCCGGCCTGCGACCCTGTACTGCATGTCTGTCTCTCGGTGTTTTTTTTTTAACTAAACGCTAAAACCAAATATTAAAAGTATTTTATTCATTAGCATGATAGTTGACGCAGGTTTATTGTCTGTATCACGGTGTTTTTTTTTTAACTAAACGTTAAAACCAAATATTAAAAGTATTTATTCATTAGCATGATAGTTGACGCAGGTTTATTTTATCCAGACGATAGTCGCATTTATCCTGTAACAGAACATCCATCTGGAAAATTATTCGCGATTTCGCGTTTTTGACCTTGGATTACCGTTGGAAACACCTCCGTATGAGACGGACCGGATGAGACGGGACGGACGAGATGGGATGCTCCAGGCTGCAGCCATATACTCTTGGCTCTAGTGGTGGTATTCTGCACCAAGGCGAATTTTGGGAAAGAGACTTCAGATACAGTATTAGGGGACCACTAAGGTCTATATAAAAGAGACTTCAGATACAGTATTAGGGGACCACTAAGGTCTATTTAAAAGAGACTTCAGATACAGTATTAGGGGACACTAAGGTCTATATAAAAGAGACTTCAGATAAGTATTAGGGGACCACTAAGGTCTATATAAAAGGACTTCAGATACAGTATTAGAGGACCCACTAGGTCTATATAAAAGAGACTTCAGATCACAGTAATTGGGGG
>NC_045738.1:24043343-24048827 GCF_008692095.1 Etheostoma spectabile | reverse complement strand
TTATGCAGACATAGTCTTGCATTATCTTGTCAACAGAACCATCCATGGGAAATTATTCGCGATTTCGCATTTTGTGACCCTTGGATTTACCGTTGGACACACCTCCGTATGAGACGGACCGGGTGAGACGGGCGGACGAGTGGGATGCTCCAGGCTGCAGCCATTACTCTGGAGCAAGCCGCAGGATGAAAAGCTGTGAAGAGATAACAGAGAAGACAGGGGGAAAACCCCATGTCCCTTTTGAAAGCCAATTTGGTTGGATTGACTTTGTGAAAGATATCCCATTGTACTCATTGGTTCCCTGGTGAAGAAATTAGTGCCATTGGAAATGGGACTGGATGACGTGAAACAACAAAACGAAGTAATTCTATTTTTCTTTCTTTCTTTTAAAGGATTGTGAAATGCATTTGTATTTACCGAAATGTGACGCCCTAGGGTAGTAAGTTTAGTTGTTTTGTGGTCAAACATTGAAGCACATGTTGAAAATTAAGCTAAATCGACAGCAGGTGCTGCGCTTTGATGTTCGTAGCATTAGCCATTTTAAGAGCCGTAATTGAGACGGAGTTGGAATTTTCATTTATTAACACTACCTGGTGATTATGTGGTTTTTCATAAGTTATGTGTTACAATAAGGCATTTGACGTGGGTTAAGAAATGTTCAACCGATGGGGAACCGACGTCGACTTGAGAGACACGGAGGTTGAAGCAAGATGGCGTGCACCCCAGTGGACGTGCTGAACGTGTGTAATACTCGAGTCACGCGGTCTCAATGGAGGTGTCCATGTAATGTCTTCGAACTGGTTAGGATTATTCCAGTATTACTGAATCTACCACTTCTGATAGTAGGATTCCTTCAGCTTCCTGCAATTCTGCACGACTCCAACGAACTTTGAATAGGTACAAGAAAAAAGCGATAGGGGAGAGGGAGACCTCCTTTTTCTATCTATTATCTTGTCCTAACCACCACAATTTGTTCATGTCTTTTGCTGATATTTTATGGTTTTGTAACTCCGAATACTCGTTGTGTTTTTCATTATTTTTCTTTCCATGGGTTCCACTTGTAAATCGTACATTGACTACCATGCAAATACTTTCTAAGAGGTGAAATCACTGAAGGTGATTTTTTAGGAATAAACTGAAGTTAACTAAACAACATCAAAAATCTAACATGAAATCATTAGAGAACTAAAAAATAAAACCAAAAAGGGATTAAAAACCTACAAACCCAACTGATGGTATAAACTGAAATTAGATTAATAGAACATATATTGAACTTGGTATAAACTCAAAAGGTGAAACTAAATAATTAACAAAAAGGGTGTAAGTGGGATTTGTATTTTTTAGATTGTTGTCATGTTTTTGTATGGATAGTGTATTTACTATTCACAATAATATGCGGCATGTTAAAACAGATTCCTGGTCTGTGGGTATACTTTTCTTGTACAACAATGGATTGAAAATGATTTGGTTCTCAATTGGACATGTTATCACTGTTGGAATATGTGGTGTCACCACAAACTACGGCCTTTTAAGATCGCATTAGGTCTCTTCTTGATTTCACCGAAGGTTGTGTGTACCTGCATGGTCAAGAAAGAGACGCAGCTATACGATTCCAAAAACAACTTTATGTAAAGAGGAAACTGCAAAAGTGGTTTCAGTCCATAACAAGATAAATGCACAGACAAAAGTAGTTTACATGAAACACAGATTTACAATGTTTGTTTTTTCTTGGCTTTTGCACCAAAAATCAGCTCATCAGATCACAAGAAAGGAAGTAATTCAGAGTAATCGTTGTTAACAATCCTTTAAACGTTCTTTAGAGGTCAATTGTCCATTAGGAATAAATTTCCAGTCCAAATGTGGTCAATAAAAAAATAAACAAGATGATAACATGTATGAGCAGATGTTATTACAAAAAATGCAACACAAGATGGTTTAGAATATTTCCTGGAAAGCTGCGGTTGTCATTCCAACATAACCCACCAACAGTGAATTATTAACAAGTGCCTCTTCATTGTGGGGAAAACCGTAATGAAATAAAACGCTTGGTTTTAGCTTTAAATGCAACCACTAAGGTCTATATAAAAGAGACTTCAGATACAGTATTGGGGGACCACTAAGGCCAATATAAAAGAGCAGTGTATTTAAGTAATGTTTTAGGGTACGTGTACTTCCTTTGCTTCCCCTTTTTCAGAGTAAACTATTATGTTTAGTTTTAACCGTATAATAACACCCACAGGGCTGACAAGGAGATCATTGACTTTTATGCATTAAATACATTTTGCTGATAACACTGTCTATGTTTATTAATAAGTATTGCGGGCCTGTTTGTGTGATTGGTGTTTTTTTTAAGGCTTTTTTTTTGCATTTCAGTGCAAGTTGTGTGATGAACAGCCAATTCTCAGTAGGAATAAAAAAAAGTATTTTAGCTAATGAAAGAGCAGCGTGAGCCTGTGTGAGAAATATATCTCATTTTATAGCCTCATATTAAATTCTGTTTGCCTCATGTATTTTAAGACTCCTTTCTCCCATGTGTCCCTCACGGTCAGCTGTGGCAGAGAGGGGGGGGGGGGCAGCTGCTCTACCAAACACACACGGAGTCTGAAGTGAGCAGCTGGCTCTCTGAAAAATAGAAAATCCTTCTTTTTCTTTTCTTTTATAATTGGGGAAGGTTGTTATTCAGAGCTTCTTCTGTCTATTTGAGGTCCGTTAAGTACAGACTGCATCACGGATCTTCACTCGTAGGCTACTAGTGTCGGAAATAACCATTGCCCTTTTTTTCAGTCATGCTCAGATGATTTCACATTGAGGAAGATTGATTGTGTGAATTGTGTCATCTTATGTAATGACGGACAGCAAGTCCTTATAACTTGTAGACAGTGTAAGGGTCAATGACGTGTCCAGATTATATTGATAGCGTTTAAAAAAAAAAAAAAAAAAAAAAAAAGATATACTCAATTCTATCCTTTTTATTGACTAGTGGTATTTATTATGAGTAATGGGAATTTAAAGAGCTATTGAGCTCAAAAGTGCCAAAATGTCATTCGGGGTTACTGTCCAAGTGCAAAAAATGTCTAGAAATGTTTTTAACACATGGACTACAGTATGTCTGAGGAATCAGGTCCTGACATAGTCCAGAGTTTCCCTTTTTATGCAAGTTCCCAAAGTTCCACGTCTTTAGACACTTCCAAATTCTAATTAGTCTCGCATTTTGTCAAAGTGCAAAAAATTTGACTGTCTATAGACGTTTTTTTACATATGGACAATGTCTGAGGAATCAGGTCCTGACATAGTTCGGAGTTTCCCTTTTTATGCAAGTTCCCGAAGTTCCTCGTTGTCTCTTCAATTAGACATTTTTGTTGCTGCTGTTGCATCAGACTACTTCCTGATCCTCAGATGTTTGTTTCATTCCCGTTTGGGTGCAGGCGGCATGGAACGTGATCAACAAGCCGACTCGTTTGCTGTAGAGATCACACAGATTTTGCGCTAGGAAGGGTAAAGACCTAGGCTGGGGGGGGGTCTGCTCTGTATTTTCTCTGCACAAGAAGCGTGACCAACGGGCATAGTTCAAATGACTGTACGCAATTGGATAGTCCTTTAACCAATCAGACCAACGATCCGCGTGACGTAGCAACAACAGCGGCATCGACAGGTCGCTGCCTCGGTGGCGTTCAGTGGCGACTATGTTGAATGTAAACAACAAGCTGATTGGTTGCTTTTCTATCGTCATCGTGTTAAACCGGCCAATAGCGCCGGGTAGATAAGCCTGTTTGTGATTGGTTCCCGCGAAAATCTTTTTTTCTGGGTTTTGGGGTGTTATATTTTGTGTCTCTGGTGCTTTCACACACATAGAAACTTAGGAAAAAATTATCCATGCTTTTTTGGGTGAGATCCGGTTTCTGAATTTCCTCTGCCTTCAGTCTCCGGGTGAGCTGTTAAACATCTGCATGGCCTTCTACGGCTAACCGTAGCATGCTAGCTCGTTCTCAATGGCAAAAAACTGCTACAATACACACTAGTTAACCAAAATCTCCAAAAGAACTACTTCCTGTCCCTGTTGTGCAGGTATTCCACAAGTGGTCCTCGTCTAGAAGAAGTCTCCCAGCTGATCCTGCCTTGGATTGACAGCTGGAGAAAGAGTTATCTAGCTGATGGGATCTTACCGAGCTACTGAGCATGTGTAACTCCCAACAAAGATAGGATAGAAGTGAGATGTCTCACTCTGTTGCTAATCAGAGACAGGGTGAAAGAGAATCTGCAGTAATGTGCATACAACAAAAGTATTGTGTTTTTTGAAAATGAAACCATGGAAGCCTATTCTGGTTCAACTTCAAAATACAATTACGAACCTGAAAATGAGCAGAATATAAGCACTAAAACGTGCTGATGTCTGATCCAACTTATTTGGACATTTGTGTTCTATCACACAGCTCTGCCGGGTAGTGTCTAGAGAATGTCAGGTTTTTCATTGCATGTTTGAAAGCGGCTTAAATTTACACAAAATGTATTTCTTTAGATGTTCAGCCAAAGAGGAAATGCTCTTGTTTCCTCCCCCTTATTCCCTCAAGAATCACTAAGATTGAATCTAAAACCAACAGTTAGACAAAATGTGAGACTAATAAGAACTTGGAGATGTGTCCATGCGGTTTCTTGACGTCAAGACCACCACATTTTATCCCATATCCTTATTCTGCATCGCATGCTTTTCTTCTTCCCTCTAACAGTGTGTCTCGTGGGATTGATTTATTTATGACGTTTTCAAGGGCTCGTTCCCAATCCCCAGATAATATAACTATTAACACATAAGCGGAGACTTAATTGAAAATGTTCATCATATAAGTACTTAGGTTTTTGGCTGGACACAAACTTCTTTTAAAGTTCAGTTGAAAAACTTGTAAAAAAGCTGAAACTAAGGCTGGGGTTTATTTTAGAAATAAAACTTGTTTTAACATGTCAGCCAGAAAACACTTGTAGGCTACTTTTTTAAGTTGTTTTGGACTATGGTGAGTTGTCTACATGCATGCTGCCTCGTACTCTCCACCTGTTAGACTCTGTGTACCATAGTGCTTGCGCTTTAACTACTCTTATGCACGTACTCATCATTGTACGCTGTATGAACTGGTAGGCTGGCGTCACTAAGTCTACGTAGACAACTTCATTTTTATATTTTGTCTATACAAGGCCATGTTGGGTAAACTGCGGCATATTCATGTAATCTCTCAAGCTAAATTCCAGCCATTTTCATCTCCGTTCCCACCAGGTGGCGCTCTTACCAGGTTCCAAGGTTTTACTGAGCTGGGGAGAAAGCCTTCTCTTACTCCGCTCCTTGGTCTTGGAATAATTTGCAAAACTTGATCCATTTAAATAATCTAGTCCCATTGAATGAGTTTAAGGCCATGTTAAAATGTCATGTAACTCAAAAATGGAACTGCCCTATGTGACCTGTCCTTTCCTCTATGTGAGATTTTGTCTGTGCTGTATTTG
>NC_045738.1:24038825-24043318 GCF_008692095.1 Etheostoma spectabile | reverse complement strand
CTCTTTGTCGAGGGAGACCTCCAAGACGGCACACCAGTTACAATTTAAACAAATACAGCACAGACAAAATCTCACATAGAGGAAGACAGGTCACATAGGGCAGTTCCATTTTTGAGTTACATGACATTTTAACATGGCCTTAAACTCATTCAATGGGACTAGATTATTTAAATGGATCAAGTTTTGCAAATTATTCCAAGACCAAGGAGCGGAGTAAGAGAAGGCTTTCTTCCCCAGCTCAGTAAAAACCCTTGGAACCTGGTAAGAGCGCCACCTGGTGGAACGGAGATGAAAATGGCTGGAATTTAGCTTGAGGAGATTACATGAATATGCCGGCAGTTTACCCAACATGGCCTTGTATAGAAAAATATAAAAATGAAGTTGTCTACGTAGACTTAGTGACGGCCAGCCTACCAGTTCATACAGCGTACAATGATGAGTACGTGCATAAGAGTTAGTTAAGAAGCGCAAAGCACTATGGTACACAGAGTCTAACAGGTGGAGAGTACTAGAGGCAGCATGCATGTAGACAACATCACCATAGTCCAAAACACTTAAAAAAGTAGCCTGAACAAGTGTTTTTCTGGCTGACATGTTAAAACAAGTTTTATTTCTAAAATAAAACCCCAGCCTTAGTTTCAGCTTTTTTACAAGTTTTTCAACATGAACTTTAAAAGAAGGTTTGTTGTCCAGCCAAAAACCTAAATACTTATATGATGAAACATTTTCAATTAAGTCTCCGCTTAATGTGTTAATAGTTATTTATCTGGGATTGGGAACGAGCCCTTGAAAACGTCATAATAATCAATCCCACGAGACACACTGTTAGAGGGAAGAAGAAAAGCATCCGATGCGAATGAAAGGATTGGGATAAAATGTTGTGTCTTGACGTCAGAAACCGCATGGACACATCCTCAAGTTCTTATTAGTCTCACATTTGTCTAACTGTGGTTTTAGATTCAATCTTAGTGATTCTGAGGGAATAAGGGGGAGGAAACAAGAGCATTTCCTCTTTGGCTGAACTCTAAGAAATACATTTTGTGTAAATTTAAGCCGCTTTCAAACATGCAATGAAAAACCTGACATTCTCTAACACTACCCGGCAGAGCTGTGTGATAGAACACAAATGTCCAAAAGTTGGATCAGACATCGCACGTTTTAGTGCTTATATCTGCTCATTTTCAGGTTCGTAATTGTATTTTGAAGTTGAACCAGAATAGGCTTCCATGGTTCATTTTCAAAAACACAATACTTTTGTTTGTATGACATTACTGCAGATTCTCTTTCACCCTGTCTCTGATTGCACAAGTAGACATCTCACTTCTATCCTATCTTGTTTGGAGTTACACATGCTCAGTAGCTCGGTAAGATCCCATCAGCTAGATAACTCTTTCTCCAGCTGTCAATCCAAGGCAGGATCAGCTGGGGACTTCTTCGACGAGGACCACTTGTGGAATACCTGCACAACAGGGACAGGAAGTAGTTCTTTTGGAGATTTTGGTTAACTAGTGTGTATTGTAGCAGTTTTTTGCCATTAGAACGAGCTAGCATGCTACGGTTAGCCGTAGAGGCCATGCAGATGTAACAGCTCACCCGGAGACTGAAGGCAGAGGAAATTCAGAAACCGGATCTCACCCAAAAAAGCATGGATATTTTTTCCTAAGTTTCTATGTGTGTGAAAGCACCAGCACCAAAATATAACACCCCAAAACCCGAAAAAAAGATTTTCGCGGGAACCAATCACAAACAGGCTTATCTACCCGGCGCTATTGGCGCGGTTTAAACACGATGACGATAGAAAAGCAACCAATCAGCTGTTGTTTACATTCAACATAGTCGCCACTGAACGCCACGAGGCAGCGACCTGTCGATGCCGCTGTTGTTGCTACCACGCGGATCGTTGGTCTGATTGGTTAAAGGACTATCCAATTGCGTACAGTCATTTGAACTATGCCCGTTGGTCACGCTTCGTGTGCAGAGAAAATACAGAGCACGACCCCCCCAGCCTAGGTCTTACCCTCCTAGCGCAAAATCTGTGTGATCTCTACAGCAAACGAGTCCTTGTTGATCACGTTCCATGCCGCCTGCACCCAAACGGGAATGAAACAAACATCTGGGATCAAGAGTAGTCTGATGCAACCGCAGCACAAAAATGTCTAATTGAAGAGACAACGAGAACTTCGGGAACTTGCATAAAAAGGGAAACTCCGAACTATGTCAGGACCTGATTCCTCAGACATTGTCCATATGTAAACAAACTTCTATAGACAGTCAAATTTTTGCACTTTGACAAAATGCGAGATTAATTAGAATTGGGAAGTGTCTAAAGACGTGGAACTTGGGAACTTGCATAAAAAGGGAAACTCTGGACTATGTCAGGACCTGATACTCGACATACTGTAGTCCATGTGTTAAAAACATTTCTAGACATTTTTGCACTGGACAGTAACCCCGAATGACATTTTGGCACTTTGAGCTCAATAGCTCTTTAAATTCCCATTACTCATAATAATACCACTAGTCAATAAAAGGATAGAATTGAGTATATCTTTTTTTTTTTTTTTTTTTTTTTAAACGCTATCAATATAATCTGGAACGTCATTGACCCTTACCCTGCTACAAGTGTATAAGGACTTGCTGTCCGTCATTACATAAGATGACACAATTCACACAATCAATCTTCCTCATGTGAAATCATCTGAGCATGACTGAAAAAAGGGCACTGGTTATTTCCGACACAGTACCTACGAGTGAAGATCCGTGAGCAGTCTGTACTAACGGACCTCAAATAGACAGAAGAGCTCTGAATAACACCTTCCCAATTATAAAGAAAGAAAAAGAGGATTTTTCTATTTTTCAGAGAGCCAGCTGCTCACTTCAGACTCCGTGTGTGTTGGTAGAGCAGCTGCCCCCCCCCCCCGTCTGCCACAGCTGACCGTAGGGACACATGGAGAAAAGTCTTAAAAAATACATGAGGCAAAACAGAATTTAATATGAGGCGATAAAATGAGATATATTCTCACACAGGCTCACGCTGCTCTTTCATTAGCTAAAATACTTTTTTTTATTCTACTGAGATATGGCTGTTCATCACACAACTGCACTGAAATGCAAAAAAAAAGCCTTAAAAAAAACACCAATCACACAACAGGCCCGCAATACTTATTAATAACACAAGACAGTGTTATCAGCAAAATGTATTTATGCAAAAAGTCAATGATCTCCTGTCACCCTGTGGGTGTTATTATACGGTTAAACTAAACATAATAGTTTCTCTGAAAAGGGAAGCAAAGGAAGTACACGTACCCTAAAACATTACTTAAATACACTGCTCTTTTATATTGGCCTTAGTGGTCCCCCAATACTGTATCTGAAGTCTCTTTTATATAACCTTAGTGGTCCCCCAATACTGTATCTGAAGTCTCTTTTATATAGACCTAGGTGGTCCTCTAATACTGTATCTGAAGTCTCTTTTATATGACCTTAGTGGTCCCCTAATATATCTGAAGTCTCTTTATATAGACCTTAGTTGTCCCCTATACTGTATCTGAAGTTCTCTTTTATAGACCTTAGTGGTCCCTAATACTGTATCTGAAGTCTCTTTTATATAGACCTTAGTGGTCCCCTAATACTGTATCGGAAGTCTCCTTTCCAAAATTCAGCCTTGGTGCAGAATACAGCCACTAGAGCCAAGAGTATATGGCTGCAGCCTGGAGCATCCCATCTCGTCCGTCCCGTCTCATCCGGTCCCGTCTCATACGGAGGTGTTTCCAACGGTAAATCCAAGGTCAAAAACGCGAAATCGCGAATAATTTTCCAGATGGCTGTTCTGTGTACAGATAAATGCAGACTATCGTCTGGAATAAAATAAACCTGCGTCAACTATCATGCTAATGAAAAAATACTTTTAATATTTGGTTTTAGCGTTTAGTTAAAAAAAAAACACCGTAGATACAGACATTTCAATCTCAAGGGACTTCCTGGTTAAATAAAGGTTAAATAAAAAAAATAAAAAAAAATTGAGCTCATTCTTTTAGTTTTTTACAACCTCAGAACTGTTTTAACACAACCGGATACGCAGAAAGTGCAAGAACGGACTTGGTAAGGATGTAAAATGTGGTGGCCGGGCTAAGCATCCGCGGCTGTGATCCAAATCAGAGACTTTTTGCAGCACAGCTTTGCTTCTGTCTGTCTGTCTGAGCGGTCAGCAACAGTAGCTGGCATGTTGAGGCTGGGGTTTCACCGGGTCGCTGGTCTTTTATAGACTGAGAGAAAATTGAAAATGCCTTCCACATCATGCCTCACTTGCAGAGAAAAGTAGAGAATGCTAAACTGGGTAAGCCCCGCCCACTCTGCCGGTGATTTGAGTTGGCCCTGCAGCTCGGTCTGGAAACCTGCACGTTTAATTCTCCCGCTTCAGTTCCCAATTTTGCGGGAACCAATCACAAACTGGCTTATCTACCTGGGGGGTTTAACACAATGACGATAGAGAA
>NC_045738.1:24033999-24038815 GCF_008692095.1 Etheostoma spectabile | reverse complement strand
AGCTTCTTGTTTACATTCAACATAGCGGTGGCCATCGAACGCCACCGAGGCAACAACCCGTTGATGCCCCTGTATCCTGCGGTCTGTCCGGGAATAAGTCTGGGGTTAGATCACATGATGTCCGTAATAAAAGCAAGACAGTCGTGGGCTATCTGGTAAAGTCAGGTGAACAGGTGAAGATCACATGTCTGGAGCCGTGATTGACAAGGCAACGTTCTGTAGATGCGGTGTCTTTAGCTGTGCTAAACAGAGATTATTCGGTTAAAACAGACCACTGATGATGTTTTACGTGAAGGTAGCTGGAAGTGAAGAATGTGAAGTGGAAGTGAAGAAATCTCCAAATGTCGAAATGTTCCTTTAATTCCCATTTCAATATAGTTGAGAGGAACGTGGAACACAAGAAAGCTAATTTGAGTTGAAATTTTGAATGAAAGCTCAATCAATTGCACTTCATATTGTCATGTTTCTTTTAGTTTCTTTGAGGATTTTTTGCATATAAAATTCTCAAAACTGCATGATAATGATAAAATTATAAAATTGAATTGACGAATGCCAACTAAATTATCCATTTGAATAAAGAAGCCAGAAAAGCGTCCATGGTTGCCCACTCGGGAAGACGCTGTATATGTCAGGAGGATAATGGGGGTGGTTTGGTGTGTTCGCAGGGCTTGGCGTTCTCCCTGGAGGAGCGTCTCCAGCTGGGGATCCACGGCCTGCTGCCCCCCTGCTTCAACAGCCAGGACGTCCAGCTGCTCCGGGTGCTCAAGAACTACGACATGAAGAGGGACGACCTGGACAGGTGGGGCTCACACACACACAGAAACCTCTACTTACTACCATGACCTACTATCTTATTATCATCTTCAAATAGAGCCGACATTATCGGCCGATATTAGGCATTTCCCAATCTATTGGTATCGGCATTTATGGTATCGGCACCAGAGGACGCTCTACAACGTCCCTGTTAGTGTTGGCGTTGCATAGTCTGTCCACCAGAGGACGCTCTACAACGTCCCTGTTAGTGATGGCGTTGCATAGTCTGTCCACCAGAGGACACTCTACAACGTCCCTGTTAGTGATGGTGTTGCATAGTCTGTCCACCAGAGGACGCTCTACAACGTCCCCGTTAGTGATGGTGTTGCATAGTCTGTCCACCAGAGGACGCTCTACAACGTCCCTGTTAGTGATGGCGTTGCATAGGTGGTCCACCAGAGGACGCTCTACAACGTCCCTGTTAGTGATGATGTTGCATAGTCTGTCCACCAGAGGACGCTCTACAACGTCCCTGTTAGTGATGGCGTTGCATAGTCTGTCCACCAGAGGACGCTCTACAACGTCCCTGTTAGTGATGGCGTTGCATAGTTTGTCCACCAGAGGACGCTCTACAACGTCCTTGTTGGCAACACTGATTTTTTTTTTTTGTTAATGTGTTTTTCTTCAAAGTTTCAATTGTTAAGTTTGTGTTTTTATGCATTTTATTAATCCGAACTTTAATGTATTTCGATGTTCCTCTCTTCTGTTGTGACAATAAATCAAATTATAAAATAAAAATCATACTATTTTAGTGACAACTCATAAATAACTACAAATATCTAATGGTACTGTATTCTGTTCTAAAGGCAATAATACAGCATTTCATTGTTATTTGCCTGGGCTTATGCACAGCTCCCACACACTATGCCCCCGCGCCTGGCATTTAAAGGGAATGGGGGAGGACACTCTGATTGGTTGATTGCATGTTACAACCAAAACCAAAACACACCTACATGATTAATAGAAGACACTAAGTACAACCCTTTTGAACCATGTGCCCGCTAAACTAGCAAAAGCGGATTTGGACACGGCCTAAACGCACCTGCGCCAGGCGCTTTAGGCCGTGCGCTTAGATCATTAAAATAGGGCCCACTATGTTTTTATCATGTTCAAATCAGTAGAGTTGAGTTGTTGCGGATTCCTCAGAGGATTCCCCCGCCTCTGTGCACACTGAGAGGTCCTTCATCTGGAAGCCTTGGAAACAAGAGCGGCAGATTAGTGATTAGCCCTCACAGATCTGCATCTCCTAACAGCAAATCTCCACACTCTTCCTGTCCCCCCTTCATTTCTCCATCTCCTCCCTGTTCTCCTTCATGAGTGTTTTTATAACCTCCCCAGTGACCAAAACAAAACTTCAGTTCAGCTTTGCATGCTCCATTTAGACACTAGAGTCGTAGCTGTTAACATTATGCAATAAATCCCCCTCATGCTAACATTTCAGTAAGTCTGGGCTCTTTGATCGAGTTCAGACCTCGAACTGAAGTCAGAGCCTGTTTTGAATTATATGCAGAGTGCTGAATGTTATCTCTGTGTGAAATTGCCCCTTATTCCAGTCTCCAGCTCTCACTCAAGCGTTCCATCAGCTGTCACTCCTAATGTCAAGGATGAGTGAGTTGCTCGTGAGACCGGATTTAGAGTCAACAGGCACTAGACTGCTTCTTAAATGCCGCCTCATTTTCCACCATGACAGCAACAACATCTAAAAACAGTCATTGTGAGCTTGTCCCCTGCCATTCCCATGCCCTATCAATGTCACTGACAATCTGTCTCTGGGTCTCCAGTGCGCTCCAGCTTTGGGCTTCGGTCCCGCGGATTAAGGACTGCAATTTGCTTTCCATTGCTCAAGCCGGCTGTGTTTACTTACAGTCTGTTCCCCCACTCTGAGTCCTTCTTTGGTATTTTTTTTTTACGACCATAACCCATTCTATTTTTACGGAAGAGAAATAAGGGCACATGTAAAAACTTAATTTGACTTCTGAGTATAAAGGCAGAATTCGGAAGCCGAGTTCAGACCAAAGATTTGCAACGAGACGAAAACCCCTTTAGAACGCTTTAGAAGAAGTAGCAGCGGTCTGAACAGGTTTCTCTATAGAGTTCCCGGTCCAGGTTTCTCTATAGAGATCCCGCTCCAGGTTTCTCTATAGAGCTCCCCCTACAGGTTTCTCTATAGCACCCCCTTACAGGTTTCTCTATAGAGCTCCCCCTACAGGATTCTCTATAGCGCCCCCCTACAAGTTTCTCTACAGAGCCCCCCCTACAGGTTTCTCTACAGAGCTCCCCCTACAGGTTTGTCTATAGAGCTCCCCCTACAGGTTTGTCTATAGAGCTCCCCCTACAGGTTTGTCTATAGAGCTCCCCCTACAGGTTTGTCTATAGAGCTCCCCCTACAGGTTTGTCTATAGAGCTCCCCCTACAGGTTTGTCTCTATAAGCTCCTCCTACAGGTTTCTCTATAGAGCCCCCCTACAGGTTCTCTGTAGCACCCCCCCTACAGGTTTCTCTATAGCACCCCCCTTACAGGTTTCTCTATAGAGCTCCCCCTACAGGATTCTCAATAGCGCCCCCCCTACAGGATTCTCTATAGCGCCCCCCCCCTACAGGTTTCTTGAAATCACGCGATAGCGGCTCGCTACCCCAAAGTTGCAAGGCTGGTTTTTCCGCTCACTGGTGCTGGGGGGCAGCAAGACCACCACCATCCAACCCCAAAAAAGTCCTATAACCATTCCAATGACGGTATAGTTCCCCTTTTAAAGTCAGAATTCTGAACTCCGATACATTTTATCACATGTGGCCCTTAAACTCTTGCATTTATGTTGATCAGATACCAAGACTCTAGACATTTCTCAGTGGAATTTGTCGTGTTTTTGGCAAAATATATAGCAAAGAGCAATGCTTCAAGCTTATGTGCTTATGATTTGTGATGATGAACTGACTGAAGTACCTACTGTGGCTCTTTAGTCAACAGAGGAAGTAAATGTTCCAAGGCTTTTCCAGATAAAAATACTCCAGTATAAAAGTGCTACAGCTAAGGGGAAACCTCATATCTAGTGAGGTTGTTAGAAAGAATAACAAGCTTGGAATTGGTTGGTCACTCATGCTAAAATATTTAAAGATAGAGATAGATTATGTCCTGGCTGCTTCAGTAGGTGGACTTTAAAGGAAATACTGCAGTAAGTCAACATGGATCCTGCTGTATAAAGCAGTGTGTACTGTAAATATTCCTGTTTCCTGGGTGGGGGCCTTTTAAGGTTAAGAATGGAGAAAGAGCCAGCATAAAATCAAACAATGGCACACTGCAGGTTATGGTTTGATGTGGGGATTTGATTATAGCTTTGTTTGCTGAGTCAGAGCTACTGATTGACAGCGAGGAGCAAAGTAATCACTATGTAGCAATTTAATTTAGTTGTGAATACAATTCTGACTTCTGGGATGTTGTTTCTTTACATTCTTAAAGAGGCACCTTGGCTATTTTTACAAGATCAGTTTCCTTGTCACACAACATAGCAGTTGATGAATGCTATTATTATTTGTCTGAAGTCTATGGCATTAAAGGGAGATTTCTAAAGTTATCTCAATGTATACTAGGAACTGTAAGTCAAGATATCACATCTAGGGCTGCAACTAACAAATAGTTCATTTTTATTGTCAATTATTTTGGCCATTTTTCACAAATATATGAATCATCGTTTGGTCAGTTTACCATAATGTAATACAAGGAAAGCTATTAGCTGCCTGTTTGCGTAGTTTCTGTCGCAACCCACGCGGAATTCTAAATGACAAAACTGTCGACGTATCTACATGATACAAGCCTTTCGTGATCAGTTGCTAGTAGCCAAGGAGGACACTGAGGATAAAAAAAAGCATGATACACTCTTCAGAAGAGGTCATTATCTTCACTCGAGTTTCGGCGGGGTAAAAACATCGATAAAGGGTTAAGAGAAAGGCCTCAGGCGGTGCGATTGAGTGTATTCTCAACCCTTTGTTGAACAGAGAGCGCCATCTAG
>NC_045738.1:24029472-24033989 GCF_008692095.1 Etheostoma spectabile | reverse complement strand
AGAAAATAAAGACTGGTTCACAAAGCTTCATTTGGCCATCACTAATGGCTTGTATGTAACGGATGTTTATTAATATCAAAAAGTCACGCACTAAAGCTTTTAAAGGTGCTCTAAGCAATGTTAGGTGACTTCTTCAGTCTTTAGCTAGCAAAGCACTTCTTGTTGACGTTCAAAGTATGTTCAAACAAAAGGAAGAATAACTTGCCCCTCCTGGGACAGGCAGCTAGCAGATAGTGAGGAGATGTTTTTTACAGTGTGTTCTGGGGAAGGCAGCTAGAGGCAGATAGTGAGGAGATTTTTTACAGTGTGTTCTGGGGACAGGCAGCTAGCAGATAGTGAGGAGATGTTTTTTTACTGTGTGTTCGGGGACAGCAGCTAGCAGATGTGAGGAGATGTTTTTTACAGTGTGTTCAGGGGACAGGCAGCAGCAGATAGTGAGAGATGTTTTTTACAGGTGTTCGGGGACAGGAGCTAGCAGATAGTGAGGAGATGTTTTTACAGTGTGTCAGGGGACAGGCAGGATAGTGATATGTTTTTTCGTGTGTTCTGGGGACAGGCAGCTAGAGATGTAAGATGTTTTTACAGTGTGTTCGGGGACAGGCAGCTAGCAGAAAGTGAGATGTTTTTTACAGTGGGTTCTGGGGACAGGCAGCTAGCAGAAAGTGAGATGTTTTTTACAGTGGTGTCTGGGGACAGGCAGCTAGAGATAGTGAGGAGATGTTTTTACAGTGTGTTCTGGGGACAGGCAGCTAGCAGATAGTGAGGAGATGTTTTTTTACAGTGTGTTCTGGGGACAGGCAGCTAGCAGAAAGTGAGGAGATGTTTGCTGTGTGTGACAACAAATGTTGTAGCCTAAAAAACAGACATCACTTAGAACACCTTTAAGAAGCTGTTTGGCATTTTTCCTTAAAAACTTAAACAATTAATGAATTATTAAAATAGGTCTTGACTAATTGATAAATTGATTCATCTGTCTGTTAGTGGACTAATTGTTAAAGCTCTGATCTCAGCCGCTGTTGCATCAATGTTTACCATTCTAATCTGTTGGAAAGGTACGACGATGTCCATATGTTGATTTATATGAACAAGGGAAGAAGTCACCCCCCATCTAACGTTGCAAATGGTTAATCATTATTATGAGCTAATATACAGTAGGACTATGAACTGTTTTGAAATGATATTGTATTTTTCCCTAAAAAGAGACATGATGTACTGACTGCCTGGCCTCGTCCCGTCCGCCACTGATACGGGCTGACGTCATAACCTTTCTTTTGCTTTGCTTCCAGCCACGTTTCATGGTCTTTACTCCGTGGATGGAGCTGTCATCACATGGCCTATCGCCATGACAACTCAGTAAACTCTCCAGAGCAGTTGAAAGCTCTGGAAAAAAAAGCTTCTGAGTAGACCTCGAGTTAAGGCTTTCTCTTAAAGTAAAAAAAAAAGTTTGTATGAATAAAACAAGCATTTGTTCTACATTTATATATCTATATAGATATATAGATATAGATGTGTGTGTGTGTGTATGATCTATCTCTCTACTATATCTATAGTATGTAGTGTATGTATGTATTAAATGTGTTTGTGTGTGTGTGTGTATATACTGTAATATATTATACACACTGTTATGTATACAGTTGTATATATACTACGTATGCATAATGTGTGTACTGTATGTACTGTACGTGTATAAGTAAATATCCAGTAGTATTATGTTACTTATATTATGTATGTAAAGTAGATATGTAGACATCTTAATTGTATAAATCTATATATATATATATATATATATATCTAGTAAGTATCATATATAGCTAATTGGATTTCATCTCCGTCCTGTGAGACTTACAGAAATGTGATGAATTACATGTGACAGAAGCTAATTTGGTTCAGCAATATGAAAACAGTCCTCCTCAAGAGCAACTGTCACCACCATGTATTGTGCAGCTGCTGTGGCCTAACCTATAGCAGCTTTTTACCCCCTTAACAAGAGGCACCTTGTGCTCTTGGCTCTATGGAAACTCCTCTGATTAGGAATAGAGCCCTTTTCTGGCGTGCTCTGCGTAGTTTTGCTTCAATGCAAACCCTTTAGTTCCTGTTCAATCTACAGAACAAAGAGCTGGTGTACGCTATCTGAAGGGCTGACTGTTATTCTGTGTATTTTTCCAACCGTTTGGAACAAAACCAACACATATCTTTACGTAATTATTGAATGTGTGCTGAGTCCCTTTCTTCTCTTTCCTTTTTTCTCTCTGTTTTGTAACTACTCAATGTTTTTTTTCCTTTTGCTGGGTTTTACAGTGTTGTTGCCATGTCATCCCTTCTCTCTGACACATTCTCTTTAAAGTGTTGCCTTGCAGGTCCTCCAGTCTTGCTTGGCTCACACAAACACAAAGGATTTAACATGTGACTTTAATAAGCCCCTCCACAGTTCAGCAGGTATAGTACGAGTCCTCAAGATGTTAAAGATTAACATGCTGTACATGTCTGTCTCTGTCACTCCCAGATATGTGTTCCTGATGGGACTCCAGGACCGCAACGAGAAACTGTTCTATCGGGTGCTAGCGTCAGACATCGAAAGGTTCATGCCCATCATCTACACCCCCACCGTGGGCCTGGCCTGCCAGCTGTATGGCCTGATATTCAGAAGGCCCAGGTAACACACACTTATCTTAAATTGTAAATGTACATTTCCAAGCTGAAGTGCAACATAAACCATCTTATTTCCTGCTGCTGTGAACTAGGACACTGGAATTCTGTGCAATTTCATTATAGTGCAATATTTCATACTCAATCACTTAATCTCATTACTGTGCAATATTTAAGTACTCAGGGCTTTTGATACACCAAACTATATTTTTGCATAATGTGTATACAAACCCTTTATCTCTCTACTACTTTATATATGTATATAGTTGCTCTCAGGACTGTGCACCACATTCCCCCCTCTCTTTTTTTCTGCACTACTTACATTTTATATTTTTATATTTTGTGTTGACACTGTAAAGGGGTTGCTTCAATCTCGTTGCACAAGTGCTGCACTTGTTTATAATGACAATAAAGGCCTTCTATTCTATTCCATTCTAGTAGCCTGGCTCTGCCCTCCTACGTACTTCTGCTCAGTTTTCATTTTCCTTCAGTACTCTGCCTGGGTTTGCGGTGTATTCGCGGGTTTTTCTCCGCCCAAATATTTGCCGGTCCAATCAGAGAACAGAGGGAGTGGCTGAGAACGATGCAGTTGAGGTTTGGTAACCTTCGGTGAGTTCTGTACTAATGGTGGCGGAGAAAGATACAAGCAAAGCCATCCGCTCCGAATTTCCAGAAGTTAAAGCCCGAGCAAGAACAATCTTTACTGAGTTTTGTTGGTAACCATGATGTTGTGGTCCTCTTCCCCACGGGGTTTGGGAAACCTTTTTTTTTTCCAGCTCGCTTTGCTAGTGGTTAAAGAGTTAACGATGCTAAGCCAGCGTCACGACCAATTGTTAGCGGTTGCTTATGGCAGATTGGGGGCAACCCGGGGGAATGCAGGGCCAGGAATTGAACTGCCAACCTTCCAATTGGCAGGCAACCACTCTACCACTTATCCACAGTCAACTCTTTTTTCACAGGCAGGAATTCTGTTCATCTTTTGAGGCAATATTTTGCCTGAGGCTCCATTAAATTGGCAAACCGTAAAAGATTTCAGGTCTACAAGCATATCTACCAAAGCTACAACAAATTGTCACACGATTTGATGTACTGCAATGAAACCAAAAGCTCAAGGACTCTTAAAGCATGTGCATTTCATGATGGAATTGGTCTTTTGATGTTATAAAATCTGACCCAAGTTTGGAGGTTGCGGTCGCTCTTTCAGCTGGAGTTTGGTTAGACAGCTCAGCTCGAGGCGAACCGCTCTAAAGTCGTAGAAATCACTTTCACCTTGAGTGGATCCGGCTGTGCTCCTAGCAGTTCATTGGCTTCCTCTCCTCTTCTACTGTAAACACACTTTCACTGTCTCTCTCTCTCTCACACACACACACACACACACACCCTTTTTGCTAGTATCTGTTTCCCTAGGTTCAACAGGTCTCAAGTCTCTCACTATCTGACAGCAACACTCCCTAAGCAGTTACTAATATATTGAGTTGATAGGGCTTTAATTCTCAGTTCTGCATTTGGCGCCGCACTGTTTTACTTGGCCCCGCCCCCCTGCATTCCACCGTACTGAGGTGGTTGCAAGTGTTGGTTTTGTTTTTACTCTAATAAGACAGATAGCAGAAAGTCCAAAACATGCTCTTATACTCACTTACCACTGTTAGCTGCAATTACCCCCTCCTTTAAGGACCTGAAAGGATGCATACAGGCCAACTTACAGTGGTTAGCTATAGCTAGCAGGTATTCCATGAGAGCTAATTGCCATTGGCCGAAATTTTAACAAACAAGCTACGTTTTGACAATTGGCATGATTTAGCTGAAGTGGTGTACCAGATTAGCCTGACAAGCCAGACCCACAACCAGATGTTGGGTCTGGGAACTCACCA
>NC_045738.1:24029201-24029462 GCF_008692095.1 Etheostoma spectabile | reverse complement strand
TGGCAGGGCTCAATCCGAGGGGCGGGATAAACGGTTACTTCTGCACGCAACAGGATAGCGTACAACCAATCAGAGCAACGCTGGTTGACAGCTTAAACTTTTGCCATATCCGGTCGGCAAAACTCTGAACACAATTCCTTTTTAAAGAATGACTTCAGAGCTTAACTCCAAGTCTACCAGAGTCTATGCCAAAGCCGATTCCAAAGGCCGCTGTTCTCCAGCAGCAGCCATCTTCTTTGTTTTCAAGTAGCAGGGAATTCA
>NC_045738.1:24028629-24029191 GCF_008692095.1 Etheostoma spectabile | reverse complement strand
CCGAACCGTCGCAACTCTGCCGTCCTTCCGTTAAGCCCGCCCACCGACTCTACACACAATGTGATTGGCCTGGCCAGAATTTGGTTGTTGGTCTAGCTTCAAATTACATTTGCTACCGCTAGGGTTCATCTAGATTTCTAGGCTAGTGCCAGATGCTTTGTTACACAGAACCATCTGAGAAGCCGGCATTGGAAACAATACCTGGCTGGCGATTGGATGAACCATCACTCTAACAGTTATTATGAATCCCAATTGGTTTCTTGGCAAAACCCGCCCTACAAAGCAGCCCAATTTGTTGGGGTTAGGCATTGACCTTGGGTAGTTAAGGTCAGAATAGCCGATTGGTCAGGGGATAGGACCAGACGCCTGGCCAATCGTAGCACGAGGATGCTGAAGAGCTGGTCTTGCTTAGAACTGCATTGGGTTCCATAATAACGCATCACATCTACCATTGTTGTTTTAACCCTCATGTTGTCCTTGGGTCAAATTGATCCATTTTCCTGTATCAATGTTATTTTTAATTCCCCAAAATAACATGATTGGTTCCACACAACGCTCTTTG
>NC_045738.1:24028507-24028619 GCF_008692095.1 Etheostoma spectabile | reverse complement strand
AGTACAAATCTCTACTTTCATTCATTTTGTCTTATTCAATTTTATAGCATTTCAAAAACAAATGGAAGTGTTTTTGAAATAGTATTGAGTAAAAGTTGACATATTCCAGTCT
>NC_045738.1:24014487-24028497 GCF_008692095.1 Etheostoma spectabile | reverse complement strand
TCCATCAACATCCATTCCTTTAATTTTAGACTCAATAATTCCTAATTTCTGCTTTTCAAACATTAGGTATAATTTCTTATAAATAAGTTTTATTGACCATAAATTCCAAAAATAAACTAAGGGTTAATAAGTTAGTGTTGAAAACATAAAAAAATGACAAACATTCTAAAAAGTGCCAAAAACTTTGAAAAAAGGGACAAAAAACAGTTAAAAACATTGGTTCAGCTCGCTTCTGTTTGGACACGAGATGGATTTTTGTGTGATATGTAATCAGGCGATCTCACGTGATCTTGTGATATCGGGAGAATCCATCTGAGATTTCTGAGTCTCACCATTTCACCCTATTGTGCAGTTACTGTACTCCTTTAGCAGTGCCAGCATTTTCCAAACACCACTATTCACTAATGGCTTTACATAAGCTGTGAAACCCCAATTTTCCTCATGTTGTCCAAGCAGTTTTATTACAGAAGCCTACCTTGGGTATTGAAAAATACTTGGGAACAAGTTCTCCCATGGACTATGTTTTCTGACACCTCCTTCCCTGCAGAACTATGTGGAAAATCTTCCTAGCATGCTTCTTTTCCTCTCACACTGAGCTGGCTGGAGGAATCATTTTATACTGTATACTCCCTCAATGTCCCAGCACAGGACCTGCTGCCAGAGGCTCCGGGGTTCGGTGTTAGCTGATTGCACAGATTTAGGTATTTTAGCAAAGCTGTTTCTCTCCGCTCACCATGCCTGAGAAAAGGAAACGCGCATTTGTTGCATCTGTATATTGTCTTTAACCTTCTAGTGAGGTGGCTCTAAGGAAGGCAGTATGAGTCGATCTGTCCACCTTTTTGGTCTGAAGACTGAAATATCTCAACCATTTTCAGTGGAGTTCGATAGCTCGAAGTGTTTCCCGAAGTGAAGGGATTCTGAGAACACACAGAAAGTGAAAGGTGAGGGACGTGACAGGCAATTATCCTGATCCCTCCCAGACATGGACTCTTGGTTTTATATGACCTGGACGGATCAGCTAATTTCTCTAATTTCGGCCATGCTGTGTCTGAATGTAAGATATTCTCCTCGTATCTAAATCGTATACACCAGCATGCCCTAGAAATGGCTGTAATTGTGTGTGTGTGTGTGTGTGTGTGTGTGTGTGTGTGTGTGTGTGTGTGTGTGTGTGTGTGTGTGTGTGTGTGTGTGTGTGTGTGTGTGTGTGTGTGTGTGTGTGTGTGTGTGTGTGTGTGTGTGTGTGTGTGTGTGTGTGTCTTCCAGTCAGACCACCTTAGCAGCAGATTAGGTCTCTAAACCACTGGCTCCCAGGTATAAAGGCTTTCTGTGTGGAGGCGGCAGCCTCTCCTTGTCTTGCCCGACTTTACCAGCTAATCTGCTTCATGGAGACTTAACACTCCGACACCAGGCTCTGTTCCACAGGCCAAAGGTCAAGCCCCATTAAGTGTCAAAACACGGCCGATTCACTGATCTTTAGATGGGGCCGAGGCAGGAAGGAGAGCTGGAAAAAGGAACACATTCACATCGTCAGAAGATTAGTGGACATGCGTACCTTGATTGGTGTGTGTGTGCTTATGAGCGGACACAGTGTTTAGCAGAGAAAGTTTCATTACCACTTAAAGTTTGTTTTTGCTTGCACAATAAATGTGGGTTTTGTACTTTGTTTGACAGTTAAAAGGACTCCGTTGTGATAAATGATAATGCTTTGTATCAGAAACATGATTCCCGAGTACTGCATGACAGTATTTAGGCTTACTTCAGTTATTCCCAGTGCCGGTGTGTCTGTGGTGCACTGCTACGGAGTGTTTAAATAAACTTGTAATAGGCCCTTTTTAGAGTAAGAGTGCTCTTGTTCAAGGAGCTCTCGAGGTAAGTGACACAAACCAATCCATCTTGCTGATGGAGATTAATGGTCGTTGGTCGCCCATTAGCGGATTCCTGGTTAAAGGAGAATTCCGGTCATTTTCAACACGTAGCTCTGTTTTTTGTCGAGCTGTCAGCAGCGAGACAAATGAAAACAATCGATCCAGTCTAACACGAGTTATCTTCCTGCTAGATTTCACACCTAACAGGCTTAAACAAGGCCAGTTTTATGTGTTTTTAGCCTCTTAACATGTTCAAAATGTCATTAAAAGTGCTTCCCCATGTGCAGTGATTCCTTCTGAGGGAACACCGTGAATATGACTGCTGGAGATGTGACAGAAAGGCATAAAAGTTGTTACAATAGACTAGTGTAGACTTCACTGGATAACAGGAGATAAGCAGAGGTATGGATTAACACAACTTTGATGCCTTTCTGTCACATCTCCAGCAGTCAGATTCTCTGTGTTCCCTCTGAAGGAATCACTGCACATGGGGAGGCACTTTTAATGACATTTTGAACATGTTTAGAGGCTAAAAACACATTTAAAACTTGCCCTGTTGAAGCCTGTTGGGTGCTAACGCTAACAGGAGGATAACTCGGTGAAGGTAGCACCGATTGGTTTCATTTGTCTCGTTACTGACAGCACTCCAAATCTTAAAAAAAACAGAGCTACGTGTTGAAATCGACCGGAATTCTCCTTTAATACCCAAGGGTCAGCGACTCTGCTACTACAGCTGTCTGTCAGTAAGACAGGCATACTGTACATTCTTTTTCTGCCTGTCTATACTGTATTACTGCCTGTTTAACTGAGGAAAAAAAAAAGAAAAGCATCTATTTTATATTGTTCTGGATCCAAAGATGTACATTTTCAGTATAAAGCCTGGTGTCTGCTCTCTGTGTGTTGCTGTTCATGAAATCATTTCACTATGGTAACGGCTACGGCTACGTGCTGAAAATGGGACCAATATGAGAGGAGTACACACAGCGATACACTGGTTAGAGCAAATTACGTATAACCACGTATCCATCTAATTCAAACAGCTCGTTTAACTGTATTGTCTAAACCGGTAACATCATTTGATATTGCATGTGGCGTGTTCTTTTCCAGTATGCTAAAATATTCCAAAGCAAGTTCCTTTCCAACACCATATTGCAGAGCCTCTGTTGTTGCATTTGTTACTCAGCCCAAGATGATTGGGATTGGTTGAAAGAAAAGCAACCCAGATCATTTTTCTCCTATCATAGAATGTAGCCAGACCTTACTCCACAGTCTGCCAATGGATGACTAATTTGATATGAACTGAATTTCTTGTTGCTGACAGTAAATGTAAATATACATTATATTGACTACAAAGTACAATATTGTCATCCTCATTCTAACTCAAAACTTTGTTTGAAATGAGGCACGATAATGTAATAGAACAATATATGTGCCAAAAGAAGTTGTTTTCTTAAGTCTGTTTTTTCTTTAGTCTGTAGGATACAGACTGCACCTACACTATACGTAGGCTCAGTGGTAGAGGGGTTCGATCCCTGGTCCTGCAGTCCCATGTCGTGGGACCAAGTGTCCCTGGGCAAAACCCTGAACCCTGCTGTGTAAATGTGTGTATCTGATGAACATGTGACACCTTGTACGGCAGCCTTGACCACAGTGTATAAATGTGTGTGAATGGTGAATGGTTCCTGTACTGTGAAAAGGGCTCTAAGTAGTCGTTAATACTAGAAAGGTGCTATATAAATACAGCCCTTAATATAGCTGTGATTGGGTCTTGTAAGGCTGGACTTTGCTAAAGCCAGAGGAAAAGCTGTGGGGGGTAATGTAGGCCTAATGAAAGGCATCAGCTACTGAAGTTGCCTCAGTCACCTCTGAAGTGGCACTTGCTGGATTGGATGATGAAGGGTTCCAAACAGCAGATTAGGGGGCTTCTGAGCTGAGCTTCTCACCCTTTTCAGGCCCACACACAGTGCTCCACTGTGGGAGAAGCATTTGGACTGATGAGCATCCACGGCAAGTAGAAAACAGCCATGCCTTGTGGATCATTAATCCACACATGATTATTGAACTGTGACGACTTGCTTGAAACCATGAATGAGAAACAACCACTCATTCCACATAGCCCGAGTCACAACAAGAGTGTGTTGTCTGATTATGACTGATTGCATGACATTTGCTGATGAATTAGTTTACCACATTTTTGCCCTTTGGTGGACCATGAGAGCTCCTCAGAATAGGCAGTGTTTAACGGGAGAAGCATTGGAGAAGTAGGGTGGAGAGACGTGGTTTGGAATTACACTGACCTCATGAGAAACGTGGCAAACATTTGGGATTAATTCCACCCTGGACTTTGAGGACCTTGTATAATAATATAGAGCTTGTGTCCGAGGAACTTTTTAGAGTCAGTCAAAGCAAAGAAACTTAAGGTCACGGTAGACTGCAAGAAGGTTTCCTAACTGTATCACTTAGTATAATAAATAAATGTATCCGCAACCACCCAACATAAATCCACAGCCGTCTTGTCACATACTCTGTAAACATGGAAAGTAATCAAACAAAATAGGAACTGAGTGCCTGGCTGAATTGTGTGTGACCTGCAGTACCGAGGACTATTGCTAATTCAAACTAACTTTTCCATGACTTACAGTAGACTGGTGCAGCATGGCTGGAGAGCAAAGGTGGTTGGATTTGGCTCTTATTTTGTTGAAGCCAGTTTGTTCCAGCCTGTTGTCAGCCTGTCGCGCTGTAACGGGGAGACGATGGCTGGTCAGGATCCAGGATGGTGGTCAGGTCCCCGCTTCATCGACGCAAGTGCTGTCATTTAAGTTCAAGTTTTTGATTTGAGAACTGCTGTACGCAACATTACATAAACCCTGAGAATGGGCCAGTGAAAAAGGGTGTGAATGCAGAGCCCGCCCATGCCGCCCATGCCGCCCTGCACTCTCCCAAGGTCTTGTAGCTGTAACGGATTTATCTAATAGTTGTAATTCACTGCGTGTTCTAATAATACATCCATGCTTTTATCTTATTATCCATCTGAGAGATGTATGTACGCTGTAAAGCCTGTGACATGGATGTAACGTCATTGGAGTTTTCCAAACTGCCGGGGCTATCGGCTAGTAGCTAACATCAGCTGTAGCTAGCAGTTGAGTTCTGTTGACAACTATGCGTCGCCTACCCTATTGGAATAATCCTAAAATGCATTTTTCAAAATCTTGGGTTATGTTTGCGTGAATATGAATGAAGGTGTGATATATTATTTAGGAGGGAGGCTGCCGTCCTACAAGTCTTTAGTTTGTTTCTTACATTCTAATGGTTTCCACCTCGGGCTCAGCCTGCAAGCTGTCAATCAAACACATAGACTGACACACCCCTTTTAAAAGAAGTAAATGAAGATCTTTTTTTAAATAATATGATTTCAGTTGGACTTGACTGGACCTGCTGAATGATGCATTCATATAAGTCTATTCTTCCCCACCAAGGCCAAAATCCATTGGTTACATACAATTCATAATTATAATTAATACTCTTCATTGATCCCCTATGGGGAAATTAGAATTTACACTCTGTTGTTATTACACACTACACACAGGCCTGAATAACACACTCATGCCCAGGTCCTATACATGCACTAATGGAGAGATGTCTGAGTGGGGGGGCTGCAACTACTGAACAGGCGTCTGAGCGGTTGAGGGGGGTTTGGTGCCTTGCTCAAGAGCACCTTGGCAGTGCCAAGGTGAACTGACATCTCTCCAGCTACAAGTCCACACTCTGTGCTTTGGTCCGTAAGGGGACTTGAACCCCAGCGACCCTCCGGTTCCCAACCCAACTCCCCACAGACAGAGCTACACAGCAGTACTATTTATCCAGCCCATGGATTATCCCATGATCCTCTGAGTGAATCAGACCCAGCCTGATTTGAAGGTGTCTGAGCAGCATGCAGCAGGAAATTCACCCAGCATATGTCTCACAAGTTGGCAATGTCACACGGGTAGATCCTCTCTCTATGTGAATTTCAAAGTGCATTAGAAATAAGAGGAAACAATCCGGAGTGACAAACCTAAACTTAAAGTGAACTAATTTCCCATGTGTCCCCTAAAATAATATTCATGGATGTAGCTTTTTATCTCCCTGCCTTGAGAAACTGTGGTAAAACCATAAAACCTACAATCGGGAGAGGTTAGTGAGTTAAATACGACGCCTCATGGAATTACCCTATGTTTGCAAATGTTGGCCACTTCCTCCACTTTGTGCGTATACGCTCTGTATTTTTTAACGATGTTTTCTCTTCTTCACAATTAAGACTGCAGTGGCCCTATGAATCCTCCAAAGATACTGAAATAAAATGTTTTTATTACACCTGTCATGGCTGAAGTGTGTGCGTATTGCTTGGGTGCCCAAGCACATGTCGGAGGTGGCGTTTCAAGAGCTAGTGTAGGAAGGTTGCCAAATCCTCAGCGGAGTGGTTTCATGAGACATTCCTGTGACTCGTAGCAGCCCGATGGGCATGTGGGATGTAACACAGCACATGTATGTAATGAATATGTATGTATGCAGGGTCACATTAACCGTCAGAGTTAAGTTCTTCACCATGTGTTGGCAAATTTGCGGCCACTAGCTGGATATTGCTAGCAATTTTATCGTTTTTTTCCATTATTGTTGCCTTTTTAGATTACTTTCAGTACCCTCTGGTGCACACTGAAACACGGCAACCAACCACAACTTTGGATAAACCGCTTTCCTGTCATAACTGTTCCAAAAGTGAGGAAATCCCTTCGTGTTTTCCTCACACTCTGAGGTTTTATCACAAGAATACTGGCCATAAAAGACAGAGCTTAAGGACAGAGTTTACACTTAAGTGTCAAATGTGGAAAGATCACATCTTTGATTTGCTGTATTGTTCACATGTACACCTCCACCGGCAAAAAGGCCTCAGTAATTAGATGAAGTCAGCCTTTTTTCGCCCTGGATTGATAGATTTCGCTAAAGTCTAACCTTTTTGGCACGTCGTTATCTATAATCTTGTGGCTTTATGGAATGATGCAAAACAAAAAATGCAATCGCAGCCCAATCAGATCCTAACTGCTGCCACGGATTGGTATTCTGATGAAGCTCTGATGAGGTTTGGACTTCAATTTCAATTCAATTTTATTTATAGTATCAATTTATAACAAGAGTTATCTCGAGAAAGACTAGGTCTAGACCGCTCTATAATTTACAGATAGAGCAGGTCTAGACAGTTCTATAATTTACAGATAGAGCAGGTCTAGAACCGATCTATAATTTACAGATAGAGCAGGTCTAGACCACTCTATAATTTACAGATAGAGCAGGTCTAGAACCGATCTATAATTTACAGATAGAGCAGGTCTAGACCGTTCTATAATTTACAGATAGAGCAGGTCTAGAACCGATCTATAATTTACAGATAGAGCAGGTCTAGACCGTTCTATAATTTACAGATAGAGCAGGTCTAGAACCGATCTATAATTTACAGATAGAGCAGGTCTAGACCACTCTATAATTTACAGATAGAGCAGGTCTAGACCACTCTATAATTTACAGATGGAGCAGGTCTAGAACCGATCTATAATTTACAGATAGAGCAGGTCTAAAACCGATCTATAATTTACAGATAGAGCAGGTCTAGAACCGATCTATAATTTACAGATAGAGCAGGTCTAGAACCGATCTATAATTTACAGGTCTAGACCACTCTATAATGTACAAGGACCCAACAGTTTTAGTAGTTCCCTCCACAGCAAGCAACGAGGAAAAACTCCTTTTTAGGAAGAAACCTGGGACAGACCCGGGCTCTTGGGGACCGGTAGGGTTTTTTCCACACCTGGAAAAACAGATACGCTTCAGTTCCAGAAGCAATTGTGTTTTTTCTTTGTAACCAAAGATGACCATGGGAGTGAGGGTGCTAGGCCCCCTGTATTTCAAGGAAGAACATTTAATTATCTAATATACATTATTCTTTCCCAGAGGAAATTGGTGTCCTTAAAGGTTGGATTTTTCTGCATTTTTGAAATTAAGGCATTAAGGTCAATTTTCCTCTTTTAGCCTTCATTAGACTTCAGCATGGGTTCATAAACTTATGACCACAACTGTACATATAGGAAACATAACCTATAGAAAACATTGAAGAATACAAACAAAGAGTGGGATGTGTTGTGTGACTGTTCAGCGTATAGGGAGAGCAGTGTGCATGGAAGATTCCCAAATATGTATTGTGTGGTGGTGTTTTCTTTGGAGGACTTGTCGTTCACCTTTCTGGGAAACTCCAGAAATGAAGAAAAAAAAGCCATATGCTTTGTTCATATTAATATGGAGACGTGGGACAAGGGTCAGCCTGATGTTGACTATAATAGCTAAGTCAACAGATCACGTAATCATCTTCTAACGGCACCACTTTCATATCTGCACTAAGATAAGACCGTACTGAAAATACTGAATCTGACATTAATATCTCCAGCTACAGCTCTTCACATGTCAGATCAAAACGTCCCTCCGTTTAGGTAATGGATGTGGTGGGAAAGCGCTAAAAGCTAATTTCTCTTAGTTTGGACAATCAGCTTTGGCTGTGAACACATGTAGTCTCGTCATGCATTTGGCCCAGTCAATTTGGAACCAATCAAAAATACCTCCATACTGTACATTTCCTTTAAACAGAATTTGATATCATTCATATTCAACAGTGTAAATCGGCAGAAGGCTCTTCATCTGGGGAAAGTCCGAAGCCAGAGAGAGGGAAAATAGATTATTCAGTGCCAGTGATTGTGGACTATTACATATAATACACTTTTATTATTTGAAATCATTAGATTTCAACAGCTGCATGATATCAATTTTCATGGATGTGATTAAAAGGTTACAAACTATTAGTATGAGCAGTATAGTAATCACATTATGTATGATCATACACACACAATATGCATGCTTCCTACTTTTAGAGCTATTTTGGACACAGGAATATACTGATTTGACCTTCAAATTAATACATATTTTCTGACATGCATAAAGTATACCAAAGTCATTGTTGCATATCGGCGCTGTCGAGCCGACACCTTGTGTCTCCATATTTTGTCATATTATTTTTTTTCATAAATCAATGCTATTAGTCGTCGTTTACGACAGCTTGACAAATATTTACGAGATTTCCTCTGACTTTTTCGAAGGTAAATAGTTAAATGTAATGTTTATTGGGGTTAGGAAAAGAACAACGGGGGACAGGAGCCGTCACACGCAGGAGACGGGGACAACTACGGGACGGTTGTGGTGAGGAGAAGACGCGGGAAGAAGCTGTCACACATGGGACGCGAGCCCGGGTCTCCGGGGTGAAAGTCCTGTGTCCTCCCACCCGACCAACCTCTTCACGCGGATTTTCGTCTTTTTAATACTACTCGCTACCGTAATCATGCTGTTATCAGGAAAACGCTTCCTATTGAAATACATTAGTTTAAAATTCGTGCTCACCACCTTGAAAAAACAATAAAATCGTGTCCAAGTGCCATAAGACTGGGCTGAATTGAACCAACCGTAGTCTCCAGGGTGAGCTAATGGAATAGCCTAGCATAGGTATCTTATTAAGGTTCTCCATGACAAGACATGTATAGATAGATAGATAGATAGATAGATAGATATTGATCCCAAAAAATTGGAAATTACGGTGTTACAGCAGCACACGTACATTAGTCACACAACACAGAATATAAATATAAATGAGATATTATGTATGCAAATGTGAAAGCCCGCTGCTTTCACATTTCATCATCTTGCAACCTAATAAAATGGTCTTGAGATTGTACAGTATGCACAGGAAATTATAATCGTATTGATATTTTAGTGCAAAATATGGTGGTTTTAGCCTCTCACTTGATGTGTTATAGCACATGAATTATCCCTTCAGCTATAAGCCGTGAAAAATTGGAAACTCCAACTTCCGTCAAGCCGCTGAACTCCAATAGTAAATCTTAGCCCAGCAGAGCAGGGGTGCAATAAATACACCAACACTTTCATTATTACAGTTAATGTATAGGATGTTGTGTTATGTGGGTCCTTCTTTTGTGTCTTAGGACGCTTTGCTGAGCTCATTTTTATGTTGATTTTATTTTATTGTATTGCATTTTATGTTGATTGATTTGAGCACTATGTCCAAGACAAATTTCCCCTCGAGGACAATAAAGTGTAATCTATTCTGTTTTAGTCTAAAGCTTTTCTCCATCTGGTTAATAGTAGACACTAGCAGCTCGCGTGCCACCAACCCAGACATGCCTGAAATTGAATACTCATTTTTCTGTCCATGTCAAAGAGAACACAACGAGCCATAAATCATGGTCATCCACACAGTGGACACACATTCTCTTTACCTGTCTCCTATCGTCAATGATCTTAATGTACGGTCCTGACCACCGTTGCTAACACAAGGCAACATTTGCAAATAAACATGCTCTGCTGCTCTTTGCAGTCTTGCTGGCTGATGGGAAACCAATTGCTTTTGAATGTGTCTTTGCAACCCACATGAAACGTCATTGGCATGCCCCAAATGTCAGGACCGTGTGTGAGAAGGGGAAGGAATGGAAAACCTGGTTGCAGAGGGCTGAAACTCATCTAATAGCCAGCTGGGTTCATCCGGTCTGTGCCTCTGATTCCTTAAGCAGGACCTTGGTGCTGGAACGGGACTTTTTCTGCCGTTTCTTGCCCCCGTCAGTTATGTAATGCTGACTGAGAGAGAAGCTGGATATCCAAAGCAGTCGTCTGGACGCTCCACTGTCTCTCCTTAATCCGCACAGCTACAGTAGACGGGCTTTAAAACCCAGAACCTCAGACTGTCTGGTTGTTATTTTCATCACCTGCATAAAAGATTCTGTGCCTTTTTTTTAATGTTTTGCCTCTGCGTGTTACCCAAAGTGATGAAAGGCCGATCAGATTGGCTAAACTGTGTTCATTTTGGCCTCAAATTCTCTAGAGTTTCCCCTTTTCTCCAAATCTGGAAAAGATTCAGTGGGCTGCAGTGGAATTAGGTGGGGGTGGGTTATGGTTTTCCGCGGCCAAGGACTGGAACTGCTTCTTGCTTGTGTTAAAAAAATAAATAAATGAGAGGGTGATTCACGCAATGTGTTGAATACTTGTTATGTGATGGAATCCTGTCAAAGTCTGAGCGTGCCATGGAGGGTGGGAGGCATAAGAAGAAGAGTGCATTGTCTTCGGAGAGTCGTACTGGATAGAGAAAAGAGGCTGTGAAGGGGAAGGATAACGAAGGGACTGGAAAGGGAATTCCTGCCCGTCACGTTTCATTTCCAAGTGATGAGAGCTACCTGGGTGCAGTTGCTTCTTGTTGCTAAGATGCGTTCCTAGAAGAAACACATAAAAGATACAGTACATCCCTCATACATCCCACCAAAGGTTGAACAAACCCAGGGAACTGACGGCTTATGTGGGCATAGACAGTGACAGAGATGGAGAATGGGCTGGCTATTTGTGTTGGACAGCTGATGCTTAATTATTCACCAACTACCCGCATCCCTTTGTCATTCCTTTTTATTTTTGTGTGTTTCCAGAGCACTTTTTTTTTTTTTTACTTCTTCCAGAGGTCTGTTGCGTATATAGTTTCTTTGCCGATCATCTTTTCCATTGCAATTAGTTATTTTTAAAAATGGGCCGGGTTTTGCGTGAGCTCAGGCTGCCCCGTGAACATGGTTATTGATTGGCGCCGCCCGATCTCCAGTTCTCACCGAGGTTTCTTCTCCTCCGTTGGTTCAAATATTCATGTGATCAAATCTGTGCTGGGAAAAATGATTATCTCAATTTAGGATAATACTTTCGAGGACAAAAAAAAATCTCTTTCCATGGAAAGCTATTAACTTATTAAATACTACTCGGGAAAGGAAGCAAGAAAGTCGAAACCAACGGTCTCATTGCTTAAATATTGTGCTTGTCAGTCCTTTTTTTTTTTTTTTTTTTTTTTTTTTTTTACAGCTTCTGGTCAGATACCACATCCAGTCGTAGAAAGGACTCTGTCTCCTTTTGAGTGTACTGTGTGTCTGTGTGCTGGGCTGTCTCACTTAATGCTGTCCTGGTCCTCAGAGGATATTCACCTATGATGATAGACAGACATGTGTGCCAGAGGCAGATCTATGTCTTTCCAATGTATTGACAACTTGTCTGTTGACACTCTTTCCAAATTAAAACATGGATCAAAATCCTACATACTGTAGGGGTTGGAATCACAGGACACCTCCTGATACGATACACAATACATGGTTAAATATACTGATGATATCACGATACAGCACTTATGCAATTATCAGTAACTTGCTAGACAATTTTGAATTTGAATATTTGGACTATGAATACAAAATGTCCATGAAAAGGTTAAGTGCAGGTTTTCCTCTCTTTATTCACTTTAAGTATTAGAAAACAGCACGATTCTGCAGCATATGTTTTTGTGTCTGTAAATTGAAATTGCAGAGCTATAGTGAAACTATGGGTAAGGACTTGGGACTTAAAGGGCCCATGTTATGAAAAATTAACTTTTTCTGGGATTTGGGGGGTTATTTTGTGTCTCTGGTGCTTCCACACAAATGCAAACTTGGAACAAAAACTATCCACGGTGTTTTGAGTGAGATCCGGTTTCTGAATGTCCTCTGTCTTCAGTCTCTGGGTGAGCTGTTCAACATCTGCACGGCCTTCTACGTCACTAGCCGAGACGAGGTGGCTAACCGTAGCATGCTAGCTCGTTCTCAATGGCAAAACACTGCTACAACACACACTAGTTGACCATAATCTCCAAAAGAACTACTTCCTGTCCCTGTTCTGCAGGTATTCCACAAGTGGCCCTGGTCTAGAAGAAGTCTCCCAGCTAATCCTGCCTTGGACTGACCAAAGCTGGAGTAGGAGTTATCTAGGTGATGGGATCTTACCGAGCTACTGAGCATGTGTGACTCCCAACAAAGATAGGATAGAAGTCAGATGTCTCACTCTGGAGCTAAAACAGAGACCTGAACACACAGGGTGAAAACAGGATCTGCAGCAATGTGCAGTACAACAATATATCGCAGAATATATCTTTAAAATCGCAATATTATCATAATGTGGCATAGGTATCGTGATGATATCGTATCGTGAGGCCTCTGTTTGTCCTCTGTGAGGCCTTCCTATTTGTTTATCCAAATGAGCAATATCTTTTTAACCCACATCAAAATCGGTGGTTTATTTTGGTCTTTTTAACTCCTCGTCCTTGTTTGTGACCATTTGAAATTCGAAATGTTAATCTCTTGTCATTGGCAACTTCACGTTTTTGTTCCTCTGACAGCCGGTTGAACTTCCCAGCTTGAATACATTGATATCTCAAACAGCCCGGCAGCTGGCCTGGCGGAGGGATCCAGTGTGTTAATTTTGGAGGGATGCTCCTCCTTGAACCTGTTTTGAAAAGCCATGGATCTCCACATGGGACTTGTCCCACTGTATAGATGGGTTTCTTTTTCTAGCAGGCAGACTGTATCTTGGCTATGGCTCTGCTTTTATTCCATAAGTTTCATTGTGTGCCGGGAGTTACAGTTTATTGCTTTTTTCAGTTCACGTTTGTGGAACAAGCTTATTTCTTGCATGCAGAAAACCTTCTGTTGAGGACCTCGTTATGCCACATGTCGTTGCTAATCGAGTGTGTGTAGCACTGCTGCAATCTCACTAACGCTCTGTTTGAGAGACTGTTGGTGTACAGTTACTGTCATACCCCTATCTGAGCTTAGCATGGCTTGTGGAACCTTTGTTGTTGCATCTTTAAGATACAATATGTCAATGAAGTCAAACAGCTCTTGGTAAATGACTTAGTTAGTAATTAGTAAGACGTAATTAGTTTAAGTTGGGGGGGTCAATGGCAGCTCCATCTTGCTGGAAGAGGCAGATCAACTTTACGTCTCAGTGCTATTTCCTTCCAGTGCAGGTGAACAGGTCATTTTAAAGATTTAAATAACGTTGAAGATTTTCATTTAAAGGTCCCATGAAATGAAAATGTCCCTTTATGATGTTTTATAACATTAATATGCGTCCCCCCCCAGCTTGCCTATGGTCCCCCAGTGGCTAGAAATGGCGATAGGTGTAATTAAAGGAATAGATGTTGATGGATTATCACAGACTGGAATATGTC
>NC_045738.1:24014206-24014477 GCF_008692095.1 Etheostoma spectabile | reverse complement strand
TTTACTCAATACTATTTCAAAACCACTTACATTTTTTTCAAATGCTATAAATTGAAAAAGACGCCCCAAAATTAATGAAAGTAGAGATTTGTACTTGGTAAAGAGCGTTGTGTGGAATCAATCATGTTATTTTGGGGAATTAACCCTCATGTTGTCCTTGGGTCACATTGACCCGTTTTAAGTTAATTTTTTTACATTAAATGAACATAAAAATATCAAACACTTTGGAAAATAAACACCAAAAACAGAAAAAAAAAGCACCCATAACATT
>NC_045738.1:24012838-24014196 GCF_008692095.1 Etheostoma spectabile | reverse complement strand
AAAAAGTGGCAAAAAAGTTGGAAAAAGCATTAGTAATGTTGAAAAAAAGGGACCAAGACGTTTTGTTTTGTTTTCATTGTTGATGGGAAAACAACACAAGGGTTAAAGAGAACATTGATGTAGGAAAACGGGTCAATTTGACCAGAAGACAACATGAGGGTTAAGAAAGTTGGCGCGTGGGCGCCTGGGTAGCTCAGCTGGTAGAGCGGGCGCCCATATGTAGAGGTTGACACAGCGGGCCAGGGTTCGACTCAACCTGCGGCCCTTTGCTGCATGCCATTCCCCCTCTCTCTCCCCTTTCATGTCTTCAGCTGTGCTATCAAAATAAAGGCCTAAAATGCCCCAAAAGATGAACATGATGCCATGTTGTTTAAGTCAAAAAGTTACTCTCAGTTACAATACAGGAATTGTTTTTTTCACTTTTCACTTGACATTTACCTCTTCCCCCGGCATGGGCAGAGTCACACTCCAAGATGTTGGCTCAATTCAGCTCCAATTAGGCCTTTATTAAACAAATTCATCAAATTAATTCAAGCATAATTCTTCTCAGGGGACACCAACCATAAAAACATGCCTGTCGTGGCAGATTTGGAGCTTGATTAGTTGTAGACATCTCCTAGCGTGACTCTGACCTTTTAACGCCGTTTCCCAGTCTTTTCCCAGTGATTTGTGTCCACTGTGTCATTTGAACCATGTGGCATGCTAACTGCTGGCATCCAGCACGGTGGAGTAGGGGGATTAAGGTTTTGCGGTGTGGGGGGGGGGGGGGGAAGCAATGGTGTGCTGTGTTTGTGTGGACACGGGTCAACGATCGGGCTCAGATTGTGTTTTGGGGTCATGGTGGGGAAGCAGCTCTTCCTCTGCCCCCCCCCCCCCCCCCCGGAGCCTTTCCACGGCCCCTGGGGTGTGTTTTGTGTCGGGCTGCGGGTCAGCGGCAGCGCTGTGTTCAGGCCATCCCGTTGTTTTCTCTACTCTCTCTGTTCTCGCCACGCTCTCTTACAGAAGGAGCCAGACATGGCAGCTCAAGGCTTTGTGGCCATCCTCTCATCTAGAAAATAAGGCCAGCGCTATTCTTTGTGGTTATGTCAGCCGCAGTGTCTTACACACACACAGAGACACACACATGTCAACTCTAGAAGCATCAGTATGAGGGGAAATCTATTTAACATTCCCAAGCAGAGGTACTTGTATCCCAGTATTCATTGTTTGGGGCTACGTGGAGTAGTTCAACCCATTTTCTCTTTCATCTTTCCCATGCATTTTGTCGTGTGTTGTTATGTCTTGTACGCTATGTTTCTATCTGCATTGGTTCTTTTCGAGAAAACGTGTAGTGGCGCTGTTCCATAGCTGCCGCCCGG
>NC_045738.1:24010670-24012828 GCF_008692095.1 Etheostoma spectabile | reverse complement strand
CTCCAACCTAAGTCAAATTCCTTGTATGTGTCATACCTGGCGAATAAAGCTGATTCTGATAAAGCTGATTCGGTTTCTGATTTGAAAGAATTTTGATTTAATATTATTAAGTCAGCTGTGATACCTGTCTCAATATGTGAACTTGCTATCGTGCCGGCACGTCATTTTCACATTACGCGCCAACGCCATGTGATCCGGTGTTACAAGGTCATGGTTGTGTTTCTGTGGGACCAGGCTGACCATGATGCAGGGCGTGTTTTGGTTTTGTGCCCTCTGACACTTAACAACCGTAAATTATCAGAGGGCGGAAGTTTCCCTTAGCCCTTAGCCCTCAACCTGAATCCTGACTCTAAACTAGCTGTAACCCCTTGAAGAGATTTTAACAGGCCAACATGACTACATGACTTCATTTCTCAACAATGTTCTCACACCAAAATATGTAGAACACATCTTTTTTTCCCCCACTCCTCCTGGGCTTTTATTAGCCTCCCCCTCGGTCTACCCCACACACACACACACACACACATACACACACATACACATAGAGTCTAGCCAGAAGATCTTTCATATCATAGCCATACATCTAGCTGCTGTATACTGTCAATGATCCCTTTTTTTTATAAAATTCTTGTTCTGAAAACATGGTTATCTTCATACACGGTGATGATGGATTTAATACAGCATGACTCCTGACATTGTGAAATACTGTAGATTAGCTCTTTGCTGCTCTGGGTACTGTAGATATATATTCATAGTACATGCTCACCTGTAAATTCTGGAAACCATTAGTATATTATGTTATTTGCACATATCTGTAAAAATTTCCACTTATAGTACTATCCACCGGTATATTATATTCAGTACATATCCAACTGTAAATCTTGCTCACAATACTTGTTATCTATATTTTTATATTCATAGGACAAACCCATCTGTAAAATTCTGTCTATAATAGTATTCATTTCTATATTTATTCAGTACATATCCATGTCCTACACTTACGGAACCAGTGTATGTCCTGCACTTACTGCTATTGCACTTCTGGTTAGACCCAAACTGCATTTCGTTGCCTTGTACCTGTGTAATGACAATAAAGTTGAATCTAATCTAATATGTAATGAAATTTCTTAGAGGAGTTGTGTGTGTGTGTGTGTGTGTGTGTGTGTGTGTGTGTGTGTGTGTGTGTGTGTGTGTGTGTGTGTGTGTGTGTGTGTGGTGTGTGTGTGTGTGTGTGTGTGTGTGTGTGTGTGTGTGTTTTCAGGCTGTTCATGAACCATTCGTACATATTGCTATGAAACAGTTATCTGCGTGTAGTCCACTTATTTATTGCTGCATGTGCCACATTGACTGGTGCTAAGAAGAGGAATAACCGCAACCTGGAATGTTTTTGCTAACCTTCCTGTTGACAGAGATTAGGCATTACTGCCTGTCTGCTTTGATCCGTCTCAGCCAGTTGTTTTCCAGCATTCATATTGTGGGTCCACCTTTTCAGCCCCAGTGCGGCTCTTTCTCCCCAAATGCCTTCTACTCCTGTGGCTCATGTGTGTGTGTTTAGGTAAACACACACAGCACGCTAAGGCATGCACTTTCTCTATTAATCCTCCTCTCCCACACACACATCCAGTGTTTAAAGACAAAATGTGCGCAGCTCCCCACAGTCCATCCCAGCTGTGCATACATATTTCTTTAAATGATCTACCCCTCTGCGCATTGCAAGCAGCACTTTTACATTTCCGTGCACAGATGTCCGTCGCTGTGTGCAGATGTGTGTCATTGTACTGCCAGAGAAGTTGAAAGGTGTTTCAAATGCCAGATGGCTGTGGCCTTTATGGAACCCGCAGCACGCTCTGCATAGGAAGGACCATGTCGCTGTCAGTGTCTTCTTCTTTTTCTGTCACTTCAACCCGTTGTCAAATGTAGGGCTGCGACCAGTGATTCTTTACAAAATAAATCTATTTGATTTTTGAATTTAGTCCTCAAGATGAATTGTAACAACTTTGGTGAGCCCTCAACTTTTCTTCTAGCGCATCGTCAGGTCAAAAGTGTAAGTTGTCCGGGAGGGGGCTCTAGCTCACCCAGTAGGAGCTGTCGTCCCATGTTGGCTGAGTCCTGCAGCGGCCCGGGGTTTGAATCCGACCTGCAGCCCTTTGCTGCGTGT
>NC_045738.1:24006331-24010660 GCF_008692095.1 Etheostoma spectabile | reverse complement strand
CCCCCCCCCCCCCCGTCCTGTCTATCCACTGTCACCATAAAGGAAAAATACCCCAAGACTTGGTTCTTGACCAAAAAACCTGAAAAATGACTGACGCTCCCATCAGCTGTACTTGATGTTAGTTAACTACTAAATAGCATACTAGTGTAACACAATACCTTTATCTACATATTTAACATTACTATTTAAGCAGTTGCACATTTTTGCATTGCAAACTCGTATATTTTCAAATATTTGTTCTTATTTTATCCTATTATTATTTCATGTATATTGTATGTATGTGGTATTTCATGTATCTTTATGTTCGTTGCTACAATTTGATAACACTATAATTTCCCATTTCAGTGGGATCAATAAATATCTATCTAATGTAAGATTAGATTTATTTTGTGACTCTTAAGGTTAACAGATGACCTTTTTTTGGGTTACTGAACTAAGTCCCACATTTCCATAGTGTATTCTGTACCTTGGGTTAACGAGGAGCTATTCAACATGTTGTACCCTTCCTGTAATTCAGTAACAGTTATGTTGGCGGCGGGGATATGATGATGAGATGATGAAGCACGTTTTGCTATGAGTTGTGAGTTGTCCTACGCTTGGGGTGCCATTAAAAAGTGGACCCAGTTACACTGTCTCCGTGCTCTTACTCTATCCACGCCTCAAAAAGTACTTGTGTTACGGGACAGCATGAAGAAGGACCCAGACGCGGAGTAGCAAGCAAAGGGAACTAATGTTTAATAAGTTACACAGTTCAACAAAACACAGGAGCAACGGAAGGAGTCCAAAAAACAATCCAAACGAGGGCTCAGGGAACAGGCAAAATCCAAAGGGAAAAAACAGGTCACCAGGGAAAACTCACAGGGGGTGGTTGGAGCTCCGACAGGTAGGCCAGGGACAACAGGGAAACAAGTAGGCTGGAAGACACACAGGGCGACGGCGGACAAGCAAACAAACTGGAATGCAAACAAGACTGGAATGATCCAACAAGAGACAAAGGAACACTGGGGTTAAATACAGGAGGTAATGAGGTAACGGGGAACAGGTGAGACATCAGGTGGATCACATTAGGGCGGGGCTGGACAATCAGACAAACAAAGTGAAGCTAGACAAGCCTAGACACGACAAGACAGGAAGCTGACTATCAAAATAACAGGAAGTAGAACAAACAGACACTTACCGGGAATCACAAGACAGAGAACCACACAGGACTGGGGAGAAAACAGAGACAAGAACACAGGGAAGGCCAAACGGGGAAAATAACCCCCAACAAAACCCCAAACCACAACAACTTGTATGTACTAACGACGATTTAGTAGCTAACAATAACAAGCATTACGCTAGTAAGCTAAACTAACATGGTTAGTGAACATGGTGCAAACACGGTTAACAGTAGCTGCTAAATATTAGCATGGTGTCACTGTGACACACGTTAGCACGTTACCATTTAGCCGTCTCCGCACAGCTGCCAACATGGCTGTAGACTATTGTCACTAGTGTTAAATGTCGACAGTCGACCCTTCCTCCGGCCAATCAAAGCGTTTTAATGTGACACTTGAATGTCTTTATCTTCATCTGGTTATGTTTTCTACGTACTTTTAACAATGTCTCATGATGTTTGACATTTATCCACCGTTTTATTCCACGAGCATTGAACTAGGATGGGTTTTTACTTTTATGAGCGGACTCTTACAAATAGCTGTTATGTTTTTATTGCCCCTGGCACCTGGAGGAGGTGTCCCCCCCACCCTCCATACTATAACCAGATGGGTGTGTTGGGTAATAAAGACGCTACAGCTGGACCCCACGCATAGAGATGATCTCTTTATCCTAAAATTGTACCAGAGGGAAGGACGTGATGGAGGGGTTAGATTGAAGGAGGGGGGAAATACTTAGATGGATGAACATTTGGGGAGCCTCAAGGGTCTAAAGCAAACGTTCTGCAGAGAATCTGGACTCAACGTTAAAGTCCCAGGTGCCATCAGATTTCAATAAAGTCTTGGTTCAGAAGGAAGAAAGCCAGAAAATAAATAGCAGCTTAACTTCAAACTAAAGTCTCCGCAGTACAGCTTGAAGCTGTTTTCCCTTCAAATCTTAGATAAGAATAGAACGCGAGTTTGAGTTCTTGTTTTTGCCAAGATGTTAGTGACATTTTACCTAATTAGAGTCGGCCATGACATACAACTTGGGGATAACTGACCAGGGAAGTCTGTGATCTTTTTGAAGATGCAAAATGTTTCTCGTCTCTCTTCCTTTTGCCAACTTCCATTCTTCCATTTGTTTTTCTATGTTCCAGGGGGCTGTTCATCACCATTCATGACCGAGGCCACATCTCTACAATTCTCCAGAACTGGCCAGAAAAGGACGTCAGGGTAAATGATATTAGGAGATTGATTTATTTGATTAGGACAATGCACATTAGTCAACATTTCTGTAAATGCGCCGGTGAAAGCAAGTCGGCTGATTTTAAACTGTAGTCCTAGTTACCCAGCATGCATGTCTTTATGGTGGGAAGATACCGGAGCACCCGGAGGAAACCCACTCAAACACGGGGAGAACATGCAAACTCCACAAAGACCTGGATTCGAACCCAGAAGTGCTAACGACTGACTACTCTAACAGTGCATGGCGTGAAGTCTTAAATCAGTATTTAATGTACAGTATTTATGTTGTTCCCGCACAACCACATCACAAAACCCATGGGAACCAAGTCTTGTTCTGTATGACTGCGTCAATAAAACAGAACATAACAATGTATGTTTGCAAAAATGCGAACTGGAACCTGAAATATGTGGTCGAGTGGCCAACTCATTGGCCAACACAAAATGAGTAATGAGGACACAGAAAAAATCAATTTGTGCCTTTTTATTGGTCTTTTATTGGAATTAGCTGACCATTCAAAACAAATAAAACAAATGCATATAAGGAACATCATATTCTATATTTTTGAAGGACAAAAAACATCTTACACAAATTGAGAGACAGCAGTGCCGGAAATGAGACGATACTCACCGCTACCAAGTACCAGCACTTCAAATTTTTGTCCACATGAGTAACCTTACTTTCTTATTGCGTAGCGCCACTTCCTGGGGCGCGTAGGTACGCGTGACACGTAAACACCCGCACGTCTCTCACAAAGCAGCCAAATGTGGAGAAAACGGCGCTGAAAATGTCCTTAACATTGATAATTGTACTGGGTAAACACATTATTGTAACCTTGCACTGGAGAAGGCTTCTGTGTTACTGTGCCACCGCCCATACAGGAGCACAGCCGGGATCCAGTGCACAGCCCACAGCCGGACCAAGATGGCCGGCACACCCCCAGCAATCACCCAAAACAAAATTAATGTCAAGCCCTGAATGTACAGTATGTATTGAAATGCATATAAAAATATATAGTAGAAGCGATGCATTATCACAGTATGTACTGTGTAGAAATATATCGAAGAAAAATAGCAGGAAATAGAACACATCATAGGAGCAACACATGTTGTGATGATGTGGAAAGAAGAGATTATTTTAACGGCTTTCACAACACTAAAATGTTGAGTAATAGGTGGCCACAACTGTGGTGATAACAGTGAGATAAATTATCTGTAGAATATGTTCAGCAATACTGAATATGTAAAAGTAGTGGAGATACTTTTGAAACTATCAGGGATCTTACACTGTGAACTGAAGGTGGTGGGAAGTCAAAGACTGTACAATTATGATGTTAATCCTGCATTCTACATTGGGCTGAAAACACAATGTGTGCATTACTGTTTTATTAATGTGTGCGAGAAACAATAATCAATACAGATAATCCAGTGAGCCCCTTGGCCCCGTTTTTCAAAACATTTAATCTGGATCTAATTGATCCGGATTTGAAAATCCCAGGTTTTGCTATCCAGGATCACCTGATACATCTTACTTTCATGCCAGTTTCGGATTGGATCACCGTGATCCAAATACCAAATTTTCAGGATTATCAAATCCTTTTTACCCGAGCCTTTAATGGAACCAACAGTGTAGCCTACTGGCTTAGCAAAGAACAACAGATAGGCAATATATATAAATATATATCCGTCTTACTTTCATTCCAGTTTTTTATATATATTAGATGTGACATGCTTCATATATGTTCAAATAAATAGAAATGTGTATATCATTAGTAAAAATTGATTTTGTGATCATTCACTTAAAAAAAAAAAAAAACCTCTCTGATTTTATTTGGTTCAAAAAATCCCAACTGAATCCACCCTTCTGGGATCAGGATAATCCTGTTTTTTTGGGGGGGATCAATTTCATCCCAAACCAAGTTCTGAGTTTTGAAAAACCCAAAGGGCAGGT
>NC_045738.1:24003786-24006321 GCF_008692095.1 Etheostoma spectabile | reverse complement strand
TCAAATGTAAAATCGGATTACATGGTCCGATCTTAGCTCAGAATCCCTCTTTTGCTTTTGAAAAACCCTTTTCAAAGATTTGATGCAATCTGTGATCCCAACTTTCTCTGGATTACTTTTGAAAAACTGGGCCCTGGGGACCCATGGATGGTTTGGGCATTGGCTCTTTTGACCTGGTGTATTAGCCAATTTCCCAAAAGACCGACACATTCCTCTAATCCTTTGTATACAGCAACTATGTGCAAGTCATAATCTACTCATATTTAGGATGACGAAACCAGTAGGCATTCCTGGCATGTCAAATATACCTGCGGCCTGAGCCACCTGTTCACAGCTGTCAACAGCTGGGCAATTACCTCGGCGCTGACATGCCCCTTCTCATTGTCAGGGTGGTCTTATCGTTAACTCACCTAATATGGCCGACTTAACATCTCCATGGAGAAAGGGCAAACGGGAGCCGAGGTAACCATCCACTGATGAGCCTTGGCAGCCTTTTACATGGACTCAGATAGGGCTCATTAATATTTTGAGCTTGTAAAAAGGTTTTTCAGCTCTGGAATTATTTTCCACAAGTGATGTTTGGGGGGTGGGGTCTCTTAATGGTATTAAGTATAGTCATTGTAGATTCTAAACATTCAAATGGGAAAACCATTGACACCCTTTAAACCTGTCAGGTTGTGGGAGGAACCAGGCTGTAAAAATGGCGTGCCAGAGTTCTCTGCGTCACACACACATGGTGGAAAGGGAAAACCCCCTGAGCATTAGGAACATTTCACATTAAACACTTCTGTTGGTGATATTAAGTGTTACACAATTGATTTGGTTCATGCTGTGGAAGCAACCCGGAGGGATTTATTTATTTATTGCTTAATGGGTTAAAGTGACTAGTGAGTGGAAAGCTAGGAGTGTGTAGGAAGGCCTGGCTTACACTAAGGGAATAAACATGTTCCTGGGTAGCATGGTGGACTTGTTTCGGTAAAGACAATTTGAGTTCATGAGACATGGAGGCAGAACTGCTGCTTCTTTTATCTTCTTAAAGTGTCCATATATTCTGCTCATTTTCAGGTTCATAATTGTATTTTGAGGTTGTACCAGAATAGATTTACATGGTTTCATCTTCAACAAACACCATATTTTTGTTGTACCGCACTTTGCTGCAGATCCTCTTTTCACCCTGTGTGTTTGGGTCTCTGTTTTAGCTCCAGAGTGAGACATCTCACTTCTATAACATCTTTTTGGGGGGTGCCGCACATGCTCAGTAGCTCGGTAAGATCCCATCAGCTAGATAACTCTTTCTCCAGCTTTGGTCAGTCCAATGCAGGATTAGCTGGGAGACTTCTTCTAGACCAGGGCCACTTGTGGAATACCTGCAGAACAGGGACAGGAAGTACAACAGGGACAGGAAGTAGTTCTTTTGGAGATTATGGTCAACTAGTTGGTGTTGTAGCAGTGTTTGGCCATTGAGAATTAGCTAGCATGCTACGGTTAGCCACCTCGTCTTGGCTAGTGACATAGAAAGCCGTGCAGATGTTGAACAGCTCACCTGGAGACATTCAGAAACTGGACCTCACTCAAAACAGCATGGGAGTTTGTATGTGTGTGGAATCACCAGAGACACAAAATAACTCCCCAAATCCAGGAAAAAAAGATATTTTCATCCTGTTTTTTTATCTTTGTCCTGTCTTGTCTTGTTGTGTCCTGTCCTGCAAATCCTCTCCTACAGACTAAAGAAACAATCTGGAACAGATCCTTATAAAAATCCCATTGTAATTGTTTTAATTTCTTGTACTTTTAATATTTTTTCAATGAAAATGAGAATAATGATTCAAAATGATCATTCCCTTCAATATCGTGAATAATATCGCAATTGCAATATCAGTCTAAAATAGCACCATACACAGATTGATATTGATGAGATGACTGGTGTGGCTACTGTAGCTTGTGACTGACCGTTGTGTTGATTGACAGGCGGTGTGTGTGACGGACGGAGAGAGGATCCTGGGGCTGGGAGACCTGGGCTGCTGTGGCATGGGCATCCCAGTGGGCAAGCTGGCCCTCTACACAGCCTGTGGAGGTGTGCCGCCACAGCAGTGCCTGCCTGTCATGCTGGATGTGGGCACAGACAATGAGGTAAGGTCTAAATATATGGAGAGAGCAAACTACACTTTCTATCAAAAATAATTAATATAAACCGTGGGTATTTTAAAGTAAAGGTGCATCTTAAAGATGATGATATGTATTGATATCATTGAGGATTGAATCAATATATCGATCCAGATCGATGTATCGTTACACCCCTTAATGTAAGTGAAAGATTAATTACAGAAGTTGACCTATAAGCAACTTGTTACATTGTGTTGATTTTATATTATATCCACAGAGGTGGAAAGTTAGCCTGGAGACCCTTATTCCTTCAGATTGGGTCTGAAAAGTAATGAAAGTCGGCCATCTTGAGGGTGCGACACCAAGCGTGCATTTGAAAATCTCACTCCAGGCAATTGGATAAAACTACGACCAATCACAACAACACACGGG
>NC_045738.1:24003639-24003776 GCF_008692095.1 Etheostoma spectabile | reverse complement strand
CGTATCCAGAGCCCCGTACGCTTAGCTACCAGCGGCGCTAACTGGTAATGTGTAAACTGTCTTCATCTGTTCAGCTCACCTCTGGCCCCGCCTATACCTGATACAACAATGTGATTGGTGCAGCTCGGCTATAAGGG
>NC_045738.1:24003494-24003629 GCF_008692095.1 Etheostoma spectabile | reverse complement strand
GAGCAGCATTACTCGATGCCAGAGTAACTCGCTGTGCAAATTCAAATTGTGCTCTTGCTAGAACTCGCTAGAAAGTAACAATTATTCATGAACTGTGGCCTAACAGTGTACTACATCTATCTATCTATCTATCTA
>NC_045738.1:23992537-24003484 GCF_008692095.1 Etheostoma spectabile | reverse complement strand
TATCTATCTATCTATCTATCTACATAACAGATTCAATGTGTTCATTATAATCTGTTACAGAATAAGGATCTAGTCTGCAGGCATGCTAGTGCTTTAAGCTAAATGCTAACATCAGCATGCTAACATGCTTCCAAAGAATATGCTATCATGCTGATATTTAGCAGGTTTAATGAACACCATGTCCATCATCTTAGTTTAGCATGCTAACATTTGCTAATTAGCATTAACGCAAAGTAGCCTATGGATTAAACAAACAACGTGTAACATTAACGTGTCGATTAGTAAGTTTAGGCAGATTTTGTTACAGAGACAGGCCAGATGTTACTCGCTGTTTCCAGTTTTTTATGCTAAGCTAAGCTACCCAGCTCTGCTGCTACTTTTACTCAACTTCAGAAACATCTACAGATTACCACATCAGTTCTAACCTTTAGTCATTTAAGCAGGCAACAGTGAAACTAAGCCTGTTAGGGGGAGAAAAAAAATGTCTTGCTCACACAGAGTTAAAGGTCAGCTTCAGATCAGTGGGGGCTGCTAGAGTGTGTTGCTCAACTTAAAGGTGGACTACATTAAATTAGATGAAACTCTAAATAATCTCTGTGGAGAAATTAGGTCATTATAGCCCCAGGGAGTAATGACCAAGAGTGCTTGGTCTTCCTGCTCACCTCTCAACTCTACTCCTCAAACTCAAAACATTGCTCCAATAAATTAACATGCCCTGAGTGTATGATGGCGTATGCCAGAAGGGAAATTCTCCTTATCCACTGTAGCCAGGTATGCCGTGTTTCAGAAATCAGCCAAGAAAAAGAAAACAAACCCGACACTTTAAAGCCAGTAAACACCCTTTACATAAGCTCCATTGGTGGATGCCAGGTGGGAAAACACCTCTCCCTGCTGCCAGCATGTGAGTGTAGCAGCCAGCAGAGCTAGAGTCCCCCACCTCTGTTCCCTGTTCTCTATGGCAGCGTCTCTGAAAGATGATTCAAACTCTGTGCAGGGCAGCATGTGTGTCTGGAGCCTTAAACAGACTAAGAATAGCCCATGCACATCTATATATATACTCAACTTTCGGTCTCGGGCCAAGGGCGTGGCCGCCTCAGATGCCTGTTTGCCCAGCCTGTCAGTAGCTGTCCTTCATCTTCCAAGACTCTACATGACTCAGTCCCTGGAGTTCACTTTTAATCCAAGCAAATGTCACATGTGGATTAAGGATGAGAGACGTTGCTGAGGATAGATGTGTTTGCAAATAAAATAAAGAAGATGTATTTAGCAGAAAGTATATGCAGGACTAGTGAAAAACCCATTGATTTAATGCAAGCAATAGCATGCTTAATAGCTGGGATCCTTCTGTGGCAGCTCTTACCCAATACCCAATACACACATCACAGTTATCCAGGTCACAGCAGAATTGCCTTGCATTTTAACAACAGAAAAAGTCCAGTCTTCCCAGATAGCCCATGAAATATATTACATTGCTACATTAGACCTCTTTGCGCCATTGAAGCTGGATTCACAGCAAAATTGTCTCTGATGCTGCCAAGTCCGGCTCTTTATCTTTATAGAGCGACAGCATGCAGCTCTATCTTCTGACCTCTTCCTGTACTGGCATCCCCACGCTTTCTTAAGTTTCCACATTGAGTCTGGTACTCTTTTTGAAGTGATTCTGGTTCAGGGCAATCATACCGTCTGTAGATTAGATTATTGGTTGCACGGCAGCAGTTTTAGACTTTTACGGGCATCACAAGGCAACTTTAACAAGCTGTCTCATAGCTCCAGTTGCTTCGAACTGCCTTATATCTGTTGCCAAAATAGAAGGAAGAGAAACACTTTTCTTGTGTGTAAAGTGTATCAGTGAGCATTGAGGCAGAGCTCATAACTTAAAATGTTGAAGGTAGAGATGTTTATGAATAGTTCAGCATATATTTAATGATTGATTGACAAGGCGGGGATTAGCCTATAGCATAATAAAGACTGGAAGCAGGGATCTCTAAAGCTACCTAATAAACATCTTGTAAATCAGTTGTTTAATTGCCAGCTGAATATTTGCAAATGGAAAACTAGCTGCAGATATGTATGGTAGTGCTGGGTGGATGTCAAGAAATGGTTACACCCGGCTCGAGCTCTGCCCCAATGCACAGATACGTGCAGTTTGAGGCAGTAGCAAGTGATGTGAATACTTTTTTCAGTGCACAGTAGCTTTGTGTTAGCTCAGGAATGAAAGCGTGGGGGTTGCATGAGCACATGAAAAATAATCAACTCCTGGAAACTCCAGAATTGACGTATTAGATGTTGACTTATCTTAAAGCTTGCTAAGGTTTGCCACTGGTAAGCCTGTTTGGCATCACCTGGTTTTGTTCAAGTTGTGCGTGAAACTACCAACTTCACTGTGAATGGGATTTCTGAGTGCTGCTGTGTGCAGTCACTGGGGCTTAATGGTCAGTAAATACCTTCCAACCATTGTTGATGGCTTGCTTTCTATTTTTAACCATGTTAACTCCAGACCTAAGGTCTTTGGAGGTGTTTAAAGGCACATTTGACAGTGCTGGGCTGAATAGCCAAAGTTATAAAATGAGTAATGTTGCTAATTACCTTTACTCTACTTTTTAAGGTAACAAGTAATGTGTACTCTTACATTTTGAGACTTGTTGAGTTATTACAATAGGCATAAGACTCACTGTTTTACACCTCTGGAAAGAAGGCATCACAGAAATTATATATACTGTGTGTGTGTGTGTGTGTCTGTATATGTGTATATATATATATATATATATATATATATATATATTATATGCGCACAGGGACAGACTCGCCTAACTCGCCTGCAAAAACACACACTCACACACACACTCACACACACACACAGTACTAATGCTAATGCAACTTTTAAAGAGATTTTGCTGCAGTCTGCCAGTCTATTTCTTTATTATAAGAGATGACAGGCTAAATGAGTTGTAATGGGATAAATATGTGTGTATGTGTAGTTTCTCTGGGATGGCTTTTTATGGGAGAAAGGCTAGCTTGCTGCCCCTAGGTACCCCGCTTCACTCTGCAGTCCTGACTGTAAAGGCACGATGAGAGCAGATGGAGTCGGGAGGCTATGAGGTAGTGGTAGCTCTAGCTAATTATTAAAATGACTGTTATTATGGGATTATGTTTGTCCTTGAGTGGATATGGGGGTAGAGAGAGAGGCAAGCAGGCAGACATCCAAATAGTCGAGCAAGCAAAACCCCTGACCAAGACATACTTGTTTTTTAGTTTTTTTTTCAAACAGTTTGACATTTTGGAAAAATACACTTACTTGCTTTTTTGCCGAAAGTTAGATTAGAAGTTTGATACCACTCTGATATTTGTAAGGTAAATATGGAGCTACAGCTAGCCTTGCAAAAGATTGGAAACGGGGGAGCTAGCCTGGCTCTATCCAAAGGGATCTGCCTAGTAAAATAACTAATTAACCCTTTATATGTAATTTGTTTCATTTGTACACAAATCTAAGTGTTAGTCTGTGTGTTTCTACTTGTTTCCAGGTTCTATGCTAAGCTAAACGAACCAGCTACTGGCTGTACTGTAGCTTCAATTTTAGCATACAGATAGTCTAAAAACAAGAAAAAAATCTGAGGGAAAATGTACTCAAATCAAGTGAAATTATCTGTCCATGCAGCAAGAGCATTTCACTTGACAAGCTTGCTTGATTTTAATACATTCATTCTTAAAACAAGATACATTATGTAACACTTCTAAGTATAAGTTTTTCATCTTGGGAAGAACCAAATAATTTGCATTTTGAATGACTTCCAAAACAACACAGTATTGGTTGTCGTTTTAAACGCGTAGTTAATGTTGTGACACGGTTTGTTACGCTGAAGTTACAAAAATACTTTGGGTTAGGCAATCATCAGGGATTGATTTTAAAAATGAGTCAGGTAAAACTACTGAAATGAGGATGTAAGTGCGCCATGGACATCCCTGCATCATGGACTAAGGTCTGAAAAAAGGCAGTTCATTTCAAAAATATTACTGTTGACTTTTGGTTTCACACGGGACACGGCTCTTATCACTGACTTACATAAAGTACACACAAAAACACACACATATCTGCAGGGAAGAAGGCGCAGAAACACACACAGCATAAGGAAAAACAGAAGTTTGTGTTTTTTGGGGGGGGGTTTTACGGCATCATCTTGTTATCTCGCTGGACTGTCTGTCCCTGGAACCGATGTCACCTGGACTGACCCCAACACTAACACTCATGCTGATATTAGGGTCAGTGGTGTCATCCAGGACAATATGCTGTTTTGTGCATTTGGACTGGGTGAGCTTTCAGATGTCCAGTGCTGGGTGTCCTTCACCCTGGTCCAGGCTCTTCTTGATCCCTGGTCTCATTCCAGTGCTTCTTCAGAATTCACTTTTTTAGAAATGCTCAGTCCTTTCAGAAAAACATGATTATGCGAGCACATAATTCAATGCATAATCAGCCAAAGTCAACATATTTATGCGGTGGACGCATTTTTTCGAATACTTCTCACTTTCATAAATTGCCGATTTCCGCGCAAAATAATGCAGGGCTTACATGAGTTCATAATCCCCGCAATTTTGTTGCAAAAAAGTCTTAGCGGAAAGTTGAAAAATGTTGCGTTTACGTCACACAAGAGCAGCCATTTTCCCCTGTTGCCATGGGATTGTTATGAAGTGACGTAAGACAAACTGTCTCTTTTTCATCAAACAGCAGTTTTTGCAAGTTCCCGCAATTTCATTTCATAAAATTGCATAAATATCCCCCATATTCCATCGCGTTTTTTAAGAAAACGTGCCGCATAATCAAGGATTTTTACCCGCAACAGTCACAAAAAAAACTCCCTCATTAAAAGTCCAGCACAACGTAGCAGTCAAATCCAACCATTATTTCCCTGAAGTCCAAAAGCCATCAGTTTGGAAACGGTAGAGTTGAACTCTAAAGCCATACACGAGGACTAATCCTTTCTGAGAGAAAGGGGGGGGGTCTGTACAACACAAAGGACATCTTAGCCAATCAACAGTAGATAATCTGGGGACAGAAAGACAACTCATGTCAACAGTTCAGCACAGTGTCAACGAGGTCAGCCCACTTGAAACTCCCTCAAGACCAACTTCCGTTGTCTTTGGGTCCAGTTTGACCCACTTTCAAAAAATATTTATAGCGGAAATATGGTTTTCTTTTAACCAAATTGCCAGAAATAAACATGGATGGTTCCATGTAACCCTCTTCTCTAGTAAAATGAGGGATCTGTACACTACTTTTATTGGATTCTGGGTGTTTTATTCAATTGTAAAGCATATTTCTGCTTTTTAAACTCAAAAATTAGGTTTATTGACCTTGAATTCCAAGATAAGTGTAAAACTTGTTGTATCAGTTGGTAGTAGTGTGAACAAAACATCGGAAATATTGAAAAGACATAACTTAAAAAAAAAATAAAACTTGTGTGCCGGAAGTCTAGGAGATAAAATGTTGAAAAATTTGTCAATTTCTTTAGCCGGGAGGACAACACAAGGGTTAAAGGCATCATACCTTGTAAATGGCCGGAACAATAAAACACGACCTCGCCATCATACACTCAATAGACAGCACATAAGTTGCAAGTGAAACTCCACTCCCGAGGTGAAATCCTCTGGATTTAATAGCAATTTCTTTTTTCTCCTTGCACGCTCTTGCATCATCTTGTGAAATTACCACCGAAGCTTTCCCTGATCAATCCACCTCTCAGCGGCATTCACGAGAAAGCGGCTTGCTTGTTTTAGTTACTGTTGAACTTAACCACCTCAAGCGTATTACTGTCCATTAAAACATTGCCAGGAAAGGAGTTGGCAACTTTAAATATTGCCTTTATATAAACTTTTTGAGCTGTTCTTGGACATGGCGAGTCTTGACCCTGCCATGGAAAGGCGGCTGCTGCCATGCTTGTCTTAGTGGCACCCTCTAATTATCCATCTCTAGAAGTAAAGGTCGCTCGTCCCAATGAGGCATGACAACTCTACGGACCAGTCCGCCACCCCTTTGGGTCGAAATTTCCTGGAAGCCAAAGTTTACTGAGTGTAGCACACATTTAGATGATTTTATGAGTCTGTCTTCCAAACTCTGTCTAGGTAGGACTCTACAGCTACAGTACTGTATGTTAAGAGCATAGAAATGGAACGACAGTAGAGAGGACATTGGACTGTGTCCCTGGTCATTTCACGTGACAAAAAAAAAGGCAATTACTGTTAGTTGTTATGCAGAGTCCTTTACTACGGAAGAGACAGCAGGGATTTTCCACAGCCTAGGAGCCACTGCTTGGAATGATCGATCCCCTCTGGTATTAAAATGATTGTAGTTTCTCTAACTTTAACGGAGTACTTATTAGCTATGGAAATGGTACACAAAAAATGGCCGCCGCTTTGACTATCCTGCTATGTTGATTTGAATGGAAATGTCTATTCCACTTCCATTATATTTTTTATGGCTAAGCCATATCATAGCAGGCAGGTGCAGCATGTCAAAGATCTGATATATAATAAATATGTGCTCATACCTCATGTCAAAGTTTTTAGCAATCATGCTACTCTAGGGGCATTTATTTCCACCTACTTCATCGCAGTCACCCTTTCTCTTTCATTCTCTGTCTCTCACATCCATCTCTGCTGTTCCTTTTCTCCCTTCCCTGCTATATCCCTTTCATTCTTTAAAATCCTTAGGTGAAACTAGGTCAAAGTTCACCGGCGCTGTTCTCTCGTCTCCGTCCCACTGTTAGTTTACCTTTGCTTTTCAGCCTTGAGTCCATAGACACACATGTCCCACATTTGCATTCTTCGCTCTGAATCATCCTTCTCCAGGAACTTCCTATTATTCTTCCTGCTTTTCTCACTTGCAGGTACAGTTATGACCGGGTCGTGCTATATGCAGTATGATAATCCATAATTTCTCAGCAAAAGAATCTTTTAGGGCAAGACAATTATTTTAGCCATGTTCGAAGCATGGTTCTCTGAATGGCACCACTTTAATCTAGACTGAAGTATCTCAGCAATACTGGACATAGAAAGCTGATGAAAACACAACGATTCTTAGTTGCAGTTGATTATACTCTTATTGAAATACGATGAACTACACCAAGAGACGTTTTGCCCAGCTGTGAAAACAGTTGTATAATGGTTTCCTTGGCTCTGGTGGGGGCTTTAGATTTTCTTTTAGACTTGGAAAATAAACATTTTTAAACACAAAGCCTGAGTTACAAGCTGGGCTGCATTTGGGGAAGTGATGGATCCTGTGTTTCTAAATGCCTTTGTGGCTCCAGATGGACCTGCACGAAGTCTGATAAAGTGCCTTAGATGATCTACTTGAGTCAGGGTCAGTTGGGGCTGAAAACTACAAACATTTTGGGGGGGGTGGAGTTAAATAAGCGAGGTTACAGACCTCCAAAGCCTGTTCCTCATTGCTGTTTGAGGTTATCGTCTTAAGGCTACACAACACAACCAAATCACAAACTGCACTGAGCAGCCAAGTGGCATTGTGGGTCATGGAAGTACCTTTGGATCAGCTGCATTCATTTTCACTGTCCTTTGTTAATCCAACAATGTTAAAGGATTGCAATGCTAAATCAGTCAAGGACTCGTTCCTCTTCGGCAGCTTTAAAGACACAAATATGAATAAGTTGAGATGGAGCATTACAAATAAAGTTTTCCTTGCCATTCTGTCCTCTGTCTCCATGTGTTTTTGCAGACGCTGCTGAAGGACCCTCTCTACATTGGGCTGAGACATAAGCGAGTGCGAGGCCAGGCCTATGATGACCTGCTGGATGAATTTATGAAGGCCGTGTCAGACAGGTATGATCATTTTGGCCTTCAATGAATCCTTTGCCCAATTCCTGTATGCGGTCTGTTATTGTCATTGTAATACAAACAGCACATGGTGCTCTTAAAAGAAATATGTCAAGCAGTGATAGAGCCAAATGTTGTGGGTCTGGAACTTCAGTCACAGATGATTCAGTTGAACCTTCTTTAAATCAGGTCCTAGTTGCTAAGCAATTCAATCTACCTGATTGATTACTATTTAGCAGATGGTTGGACTGGACACCTGTATGTTTTTTACTCTTGGCAGCATATCATTATCGATTTTCAAAACTGTCCACAATGATCCGACTTGCTTATTAGTCCACAGAAACTCACCCAAATTGGAATTTTTTCCCAACTCACGTAGGGACACTTGGTCTGGACCCCTTGGCGTCATTTTCTCAACATGCAGGCTACTCCAATAGACTTCAATACATGGTTAGCATTGTGAATTAAAACATAACTGCTTGGCTAAGTTTTGGAACAGATCCTGGTTTGGGTTGGTATAAGTGAGTTTGTTAAGGAACCTATGTTACATGTCTAAGTTAAAATATATCGATGGTGACACTTGGTTTCACATGGGACACGGACAGCGGTCTTTGTCCCATCCATCCACCCCAATCTCTTCGCCGTCTTTGTCACTCTTTGTACTAGGTCGAATTATAGAGCTGTGTTTTTTTAATATTGAATGGAATGGCCGGCTGGCGCAGTTGCTGTTAGTATCGGATATTGCAGAGGATGGGTTTACATTGGAGAGAGTTGAAATCCTGATGCGTCTCATACAGGCGCCAAGGGGGGGGGCGATCACACCGATTTAGGTCGGTACAGATGCATCTGCGTCGGGAAAACCGCGAAATGGCTACGTGTTTTACTGCCGACATCTTTCTCGGATTATCAGGGCCAAAGGGTGCCTTGTATCAGACGCTGAGGTGATCAAGCGACCTAGGGGTGAAAGAAGGGCTGGGTGTTCATGTAAAAAAATGTCATACATGATTATTCTGAATGCTCTAAGAGTTATGATTGAACACGTAGACAGAGAATCTCACAGGAACAGTGGGAGACCTTTGGTTTGTGGAAGAAGCTGAAGGAAAATAGCTCACCTTATCTATCCCGAGCACAGAGATAATTCAGACTTGTGATGTCATGTAGACCTGCTGAACCCTGTTTGATTCAGCAGTGGATCACAATGAGGGGTTAGCTTTGGTGTGTTTGACTTGGAGGCACAGCCAGGCATTGAAGTCGTTAATATTCCATATCGTCATTCATTTTGTTTTCATACACTGATCTTATCTTTTCCCGCTGAAATAGCTTTTGGGATACATTAAGTTATCTGTTTATTTCAGTTCTGTCCTTAACGAAACTTTTGTATATCTTCAACTTGCATGCATGCTGACACAACTCTGTGTCAGACACATGGGCCTGGTTAAGACTTGTCCTAACCCAGAGTGTCCAGAGTCCAGTAGGATCAGCCTGGGTCTGGGCCCCCTCCAGCTGGCAACAGGCAGCCATGACTCTAATAACCGGGTGGCTTCTCAACTACAGGGAACAGCCTACCCCTAAGGAGCCAGATTGGCGGAAAATTTGTAATTATGGGCTCAGAAATTGAATGAATGATTACAGCTCTGCAGTCTTTTAAGTAATATTCATGTTTAGTTACGTGAATAGAATACCCCAGATTGTAGCAGTCAATGAGCAACATCAATAAGCAGCAGAAGCCTGGAGGGCTTTTTTTAATCGGCCATTTTCAAAATGCTTATGAGTTGAAGGAACACAGGCTTCAAAAACTCTGAACTCTCGTTTCTGTCATGGAAACACTAACCGTTACATTTAATCCCTGATAGATTTCTGTTAGTGTGTGCCTATTTCTCTCTGTGAGAATCTTACTGCATGGGCAAACTGGAGGAATGTGAAATGAAATGAACAAACTGTATTGTGTCATTAGTCAGACAGGCCATTCTGTCAGTATCTAATAGAGCATAGTCGCATATGCTTGTTAATCCTGACGTAGCCAGGCAACCAGCAGAACTCACTTCACCTAGCTAAAATATAGTCCAGCTCACCCACCTTGTAAAACAAAAAATAACCAATGCTGTATCGATTTTTTTTTTTTTCCCCCACACCGCTTGTACAGGTCCAAAATTAACACTCGCCAGTCTCCAAATGCATGCCGACACACACACACACACGCACACAAACACTGGCGCACACACCAGACACCAGCCACTACCTTCTGTTTACGGATAGCTAACGTTTAACTCAGGCTAATTAATTAGCTAGTAAGTCGCGATGTCTGCAGCCATGCCTTCCAAAAGAAAGCACAGTGAAATGAAATGTTAACCGATCATTAACTGTTGATCGACAAGCAGGATACAGAGTCTCAGTTCACCCATCTGGAAGTTCTGACACACTTTCTGCACTCTGTGTCCATGGACAGCTGTAGACTTGTACCAGTGTTGTTATGCACATTATCTGACACATGCAGCCACTTTCCTGCGGGACTGACACAAGTCTAGAGCGGCCCGCGGCGTGTATGTCCGAGCCGGTCTACCAGGACCTCCACCAGTAGGTTGTGTGTCTGCCTGGTATCTACTCTCGGACAACCGGTTTAACTCGCTGGTCCTTGTCGATATGGTTTCATGTGTCACGTAGCTCCACAAGCAGAAAAAAGTAGCTTAAAACACAACTTGCTGGTTCAAAGTTAGGACTAACAAGTTCATTAGCAGTTAAGAAACTGATTTTTATAGCCTACTTATTTTTATCATGCAAAAGACATTCGATCGTGCAATTGATCTGGATTTTTTTCATTTGATGTCGTATCGTGCAGCCCTGCCATCAACTATTTTAAACTCATGGCATCGAGGGAGCAAGACTCCGAGAGAAAGGCCGACGGACGGGTGGAAGGAGCAACAGCGGAGAAAGAATGCAGAATGCGTCTTTGTCTTCAATGACGGCTCGGGGATTTGAGAAATAATGTGTGCTGAGAGATGCAGGAGAGTGAGAGGGGGGTGAGGATTTATTAAGGCTTCAGCCATCAAGCCCTGTAGGGAGTGCGGAAACAGACAGACACCCTGTGTGTGTGTGTGTGTGTGTGTGTGTGTGTGTGTGTGTGTGTGT
>NC_045738.1:23991594-23992527 GCF_008692095.1 Etheostoma spectabile | reverse complement strand
TGTGTGTGTGTGTGTGTGTGTGTGTGTGTGTGTGTGTGTGTGTGTTGTGTGTGCAAATGCATATACTATATGCACACAAGTTTGACAGCTGTGTTTGGACAGAGCACCCTTGTGTGTGACCTTCTTTGTAGAGGTTCTCCATGGCTCTGCATACACTCCAGAGGTGGGGGGGTGTTTCGCCCCCACCCCCCACCTCAGTGTTGGAAGTATGTATGACATCCACCTACTTCCTATTAGCTGGAGATTCAGGTTTCACCGAGTCTCCGATGAAGCCAGATTGGGTTTCCTGGATCCTGGATTCCTGGGTCACTCGTTAACTCTCCTGTCCGGCATACTGGCCCAGACTAAACCGCTAAAGTCTGAGTGATTCCCCACATGGGAGAGCGTCTCATGTCTCACACTCTTTTTCATACCATCAAACATTAATAATAATGCAGTTATTCTCAATAAAACAGGACAGGTTGGCAGTATAGACCAAGAAACCCTGTAGGTACAGTACAATGAGTCTAGGTATTTTTCTTTCATTCTGCTATCCTTATTATAGTGGCGCATCATAAATCGCAGCAAAATAAAAGTTTTAGGAACAAAGGAGCTCTGTGTTATTGTTCCAGATAGCTTCAACAGCGGCACGACAGGAAAGCTTCTCGTCTGCCCGTCTGGTCATCTTCTGTTTCTAGAAGTCTCCTACATGAAAATCCATTAAATGGAAACACCTGTCCTCCTATAATGTGTACTATTGTATGTGGACAAATTCAATTTTATTTATAGTATCAATTCCTGACAGGAGTTATCTCAGGACACTTTACAAATATAGTAGGTCTAGACCCCATTCATTTACTAGGATCCAACAATTCCAGTAATTGTAGTAATTCAATGAATGATGGGTGATTGGCTTAAAGACCAAGCAAATATAGAGCCTTTACATAGAAGCCA
>NC_045738.1:23988682-23991584 GCF_008692095.1 Etheostoma spectabile | reverse complement strand
GGGGGGGCTCATTGTAGCAGCTGAGACCTGGCCCACCATTTGGGGAATGCAGCTTGAGCACATATGGACAAAACAAGCACGCTAAATGAGCTATATGTTTATTTTAAAGCAGATTTTTAATTACGTTGTAACAATTTAACAATTCGACCTCATGACATCCAACCACGGCCCGGCTGTCTTGGAACTTAAATTCAACTAAAAGGTAACAGTGACCAATCAGTGTTGGGCCTACTGTTGAGATGCCTCTCCAAACGCAGAAAACGACACCATAAAACACAAAAAAAGTAATCCACAGCGATCCACAAGAAATGCTCCCCCACATGAGCATTTAGACTCGATTAAACTCCAGAACGGTCTACAGACAGCTGCAGACCACACGGGTGCAAAGTGGGTCTGTTAATAATACATGCTGGAGGATGCCTTTCACACGTGCAAAGTCCATTGCTATGCTGACAATGACAATATCCCCATAGGCCATAACAAAAAGAGGATTTTCCCCAATGGCCACCATTCTAAAAGTCCCCTGTAAAACTGTTGCCAGGACACCTCGAACTACAAAAGAGGTTTGGACTCTTTTTATTCAGAATTTTTAGTCAATGGACTTTTTATATATATATTTTCTTTTTATATATTAGGATTCTCCAATAGAGCTGGTGCATTTGAGACATTATTCATTACATTATTCTGCATGAGGGTCCGACACGACACGGAGACAGCAATATTGACAGGGATACAGTTTTTCCCCAGGCGATGTGTGTGTCTCCTTACCTAATGTAAAAAGTGATTTTTAAGAACATTTGACATAGGGCTGGGCAATATGTCAATATTATGTTGACATTGATATATGAAGCTAGATATCATATCGTAATATCGTGATAGGACATGAGTGTTGTCTTTTCCTGGTTTTAAAGGCTACATTACAGTAAAGGGATTATTATAGCCACATTACTGATGATTATTTATCAAAAATCTCATTGTGTAAATATTTTTTGAAAGCACCTAGTCAACACTACAATATCGCTGCAATATCAATGTGTTTGATCCAATATACTGTGAAATTTGATTTTCTACATATCGCCCAGCTCTTATTTGACATCAAGTATAAGCCAAGCGTAAACACTGTAGAGAAATACTACTGCGCGTATTCAGTGGGTTGCATATCACAGAAGTATTAGAAACTTAGTTGGGCGCCATTTTGGGATCCTGTGCCCAATTAATATAATACACCTATGGCAGAAGTCTGTACTCGTAATACTATCAATGACAATATTTACATGCAGACAGTATAATTTAGGCTATAAAGGCTAAATCTACTTTAGGTTGAATTGGAACTGTTGAACATGACACTGTCATGATACCTCCTTTAAAGTTGATATGTCCAACTTGGTAGAAAACAGCTGCTTATTTACATTATGAGCGGATTTGGAGTAATATTATATGTTTTGGGCATGCGTGATAAATGCCCAAAGTCCAACTTTTACTCTCCTCTTAGATCATAGATCATATCATTATGTACTTAGGTGTAGGCAGGTATTTCTCTCGTCTCATCCTAGAGACCGAGTGCTGTCCAACCAGGCCTTTTTGGTCTCTGAAGTCACTGAACAGACACTGTTGTGGACAAAGGGACGGAACGTGATCTCACCGCCAAATCTCAACACCAGGGATACACCGTGAGAGGTGGAACAAGTTGTTGTTTTGGCAGTCACGTTCAACAAGTCTCAAGTCAACAATTTTCCTGTGCTACCCAGTAATAACAATCCCACTATTCATATGGCAAAAGGTGCATTGTCAGATTTGGCATTCCATTCAGAGGGTTGTCAAGGAAAGACAACAGACTTTCAGGCAGAAAAGGGGGCCAGTGAACACAATGGGCCTCCAAGATGAGCTTTGTTCTCTATAACGCACACACACACACATTGTCAAAAACACTCCCCTGTCTTTATGGCTCAGGCCAAGGACCAAAAAGCTTTTTTCTGCATTGGGAAGATGTTCCTTTTCTTTCTGCAGGACCACAACCACAGATAGTTACTCTGTAGTTTATGGTCAGTGGATGACCATAAATATGCATGTGTAACAGCTCAGCCTTTCTCAGATCTGTGTCAGGAGTCTCTGACCTTTCTGGGCCTGTCATTTAGAAATGAAACCTAGAATTCACTGTCTAACAGACCACATTGTTTTTCATTGTCACCTAAAGCCTTAAAACAAAATCCTCTGTCTTTACTGGGAATACTTGCAGCATGTGGGTTTCAACTTCTGCAGAGGACTACACTCCCAGATCTATCTCTCTGGACTCATGGCCTATCTGTATAGGCAGCTTGGTTCTGCGTGAACTGGTGTGACCTCTCCAGTAGCAAGTTGCACCAGACCATACAGTACCTGAGGGCGCTGCAGTGGCAGTGGGGCAAGGCCACATCTATCCTTGCCTTCCGCCTGTCTCTGTCTCCTAAAGCCCCAAAACAATGAAAGGTTTACAGCTCCCTTCTTGGCTTCATTATTCCTCCTTTTTGCACAAGCTCTCATTGCTGTACGACTGCTCTCAGCTTGATAGAAAACACATTTCTCTCCTTCGCACTGGGCTACCGCTGTGTTGGCAGCAGGTCAGCCGGGCTGTCAGCCTCTGTGTTAGGCAGCACTCGCTCTGTTTCCATCCACACGTTTTCATCCAAATTAAGTGATATTGAATAAAAAATACCTCATGGAAACAATAAAATTCAATGGAATTTCATGAATATCAAAGGAAATACGTTCGGTCTCATCTGATTTTATCTTGATCGACATACGGCTTATGTGATAAACCGTTATTTGCTGATTAAATAATGAATTTTGATTACGTTTTTTTAAGGTCATTTTCAAGAAGTTCTGGTTCATTTCCGCCCAGTTAACCGCTCTGTCTGCACACATG
>NC_045738.1:23970240-23988672 GCF_008692095.1 Etheostoma spectabile | reverse complement strand
GGGGCAACAAAGACAGATGGAAGTGGACAAACGAGGAGACGAGAGACGTTTTGAATTAAAATGATCAGGAACTCGCAAAGCAAATGGCCGACAAGGGTTAGGACAAGCCGTGGGACGTCCTGCAGAGTCAATGGAAGACGCTTAAACAGAGAGACACCTCTCAAAAGAGTAGTGCAACTTGCATCTGCAACATCATAGCAATGTGTTAGTTAGATAGTGTAGTTGTTTTCTTATTATGGCTTTGATATGTCGCTATCAGCCGGCACATAAGTGCTATTACAACTTGTGTGGCAGAGGGAAGGATAACGAGTGAAGCAGCGATGGCACTCTCTTATCAGGACAAGTTTTTATTGCAGGTGAACTCAGGTCACTTCTGGTCCTGCGTTTCTTTCTCGCCCCCCTTCCTCTCTGCTTCGTCCTCCTCCCGCTGAGGGGTTAAGCAGTTTAGCAGCCACTGTAACAAGTGGGAATGAGCTTTGGTGTACTGTAGAATTACGGCGCAAAAAAAGGATCCTTTTCCTTATGAGGTAGGAGGTGGGGTGTTATGAAAGGCTGAAAAAGCCACGGAAAGAAAGAGCAAAGTCATACTTAGAACGGAGAAAAACTGAAGAAATGAGGAAGGGTTTCATGTCGCCCTGATGTATAGTTAACTGACAGGGCTGTAAGTGTAGTTGGGGGGGATTCCTGGATGGCTCGCCCTGTTTCCTTTGCCTGTCCCCAATTTCCTTCATTACTCACTGAAACGTGATCCCTGGTGTTTTTAATACAGGTTTCAGACAGCCTCACCCTTTCCTACCATTGTTTCTAACTGCTGATGAATACTTTCAGGCAGTCACGCCATTCAAACGGCATTCGTCCATCCCAACTATCTCCTGCTTTTATTATTGTATTGCTAAAAGTTCCCTGTTTTTTTTTTTTTCTTTAATCTAACTTTGCAATGATTGCAATTTCACCTTGTGCGAGAACTTTGCTTAACCCTTGTGTTGTCTTCCCGTCAACCGTGAAAAACATTTTTTTTTTCAACTCTATTATCACTTTTTCTGACATTTTTGTCAATTTTTCAATGTTTTGGGGGCTTTTCTTGATGTTTTTTCCAAAGTTATTGGATATTTCTAACGTTGACATTTGCAGCGCTTATTTTGATGGCCCTATTTTTTGTCAAATTTAACCCAAGGACAACATGAGGGTGAAAGGACCCATATTATGAAAAAATATACTTTTTCTGGGGTTTTCTCCCATCCCGGAATGCTGTGCGGACTAGCCAGATCCTACTTTGCAGCGCTGTGGAGGAAGGTCTGGCAAAGCAAGACTATAGCCACTGAAAAAAACCTCTCATATACAGAATTAAGTGAGTCATTTTTCAGCATCAATCATTCATTTTTCAGACATAATGTCACCATGTACACCTTCACCAGGCCCTTCTTTGCTTTTCCTACAGCCTAAAGCCTTTCATCTCGGAGAACAGCAGTCGCTCTGCAAACATCCAGTAAATTCCTAGACAAAAGTTCCATCTGTTGAAAGGCATGGGGAACTTGGGATTCCTCTTTGTCGCTGCCGAGTCAAATTTACAGACTCATAATGCTGGCCTTATGGCTTCATTTTGTCCTATGATGTTGTTGTAGGCGCCTACAGCCACAGGCTCCTGTGTTCCCTGACTGTGATAGGTGGACTGAGCAGCATCTTGTAAAAATGAAGTCAGCTGCTTTACTGGGATCCTGGGTGGGCTCTATGTTCTTCTTCAAACGGGGTGTTTTTGTAATTCCACTCCTTTGTAAAGGTTTGACCTTCCTCACTGAAACTCATTGTGAGCTGCTGTTGTGAAGTTTGGGAAACTTGTCAAATGTCCATTAAAGTGCTCATATTATGCTTTTGGAGTTTTCCCCTTTCCTTCCTTGTGTTATATATCTTTTTGGTGCATGTTATAGGTTTACAAAGTGGAAAAGCCCAATGTACCACCTAAAGGGACTCATCTCCAACAGAAAACACTGTTCACCAACTGCTCCAACAGCTCTACTGTAGTCCAGCCTTTACTTCAGAGACAAACGCTCGTCACTGTGTAACACACGTTATAATGCTCCTAGCTGCTAGTGTGGCACGCCCTCATACTCTGCTTCTGACTGGCTAGTAGTCCTTACCTAGGTACTGTCAGGGCCCTCATACTCTGCTTCTGACTGGCTAGTAGTCCTTACCTAGGTACTGTCAGGGCCCTCATACTCTGCTTCTGACTGGCTAGTAGTCCTTACCTAGGTACTGTCAGGGCACGCCTTCATACTCTGTTTCTGACTGGCTAGTAGTCCTTACCTAGGTACGGCGCATGTGCGACTCCCATCAAAGATGGAATAGAAGTGCGATGCCTCACTCTGTAGCTAAAACACAGGGTGAAAAGAGGAACATCAGCAATGTGCAGTATGAAAAAACATGGTTTTTTTATGAAAATTTAATTTCTAAATATAATTTTGAACCTGAAAATAAGCATAATATGAGCACTTTAAACAAAACAGTGTAAACAGTTATGGGGCTTTACATTTTACTTCAGATGTGTCTTCTTATATAACATAGTATCCCTTTGCTTTTTATTAAAATGTTTTAATATAACTGTGCATATTCACAAAACTGAATCAAAGCTAACTTTGTGTACTGATAAGCTAGCATCACCCTCTTTATTCCTCGCCCCGCGGTAGTGAGAGAGTGCCCCCTCAGGACCAAAAACTAAGTTTTTAAAAGCTGAGACTGCTCTCTGTATAGGTGTGTGTCTAAAAGTCTGTTAAATGACCTCCAACTCCTTTATTTCCCTTCATTTTTTAGATGAATGAATTAAAGAGCTGGTTAATTGCTGCTCTTCTGTTTACAGGTATGGAATGCACTGTCTGATTCAATTTGAGGACTTTGCAAATGTTAATGCTTTCCGGCTCCTGAGCAAGTACCGCAACAAGTACTGCACATTCAACGATGACATCCAAGGTACCTCCATGACAGAGACACGCGCACACACACACACACACACACACACACACACACACACACAAACAACAACAAATGGACATCATCTGGTCCATCACCTATTCATTTATTTCTCATAAAACCACATGACCGTGTAAAATACAAATAATAAAGCTTGTATTTTTGTTTTAAGCGAACTTAAACCATATCTTCTTTGAACCATAAAAAGAGAGAATAGACATTTGAAATGCAGGTTAGACATTTAAAATGTTAAAGGGAAACTTCACTCAAGTATTTGGGTTTTACTCTCCTAAACAATGGCATTGCTGATCATTTAAAACATAACCCGTAGACATACTCTGAGGCTATATGAATAATTGAATGCAACCTTTTTTCATCAACTAAAAGGAAATACCGAACCAGGACATGTAGCTATAGATTAAGGTATATAAACAGTAAAATTGGAAATATTTTGTTATGTCTACCTCCAATTGTTTTGTAAAATGTCTTGGTGAATACGCGGTGCTTGTGAAATTTTAGCATGTTAGCATGAATGAATGGATGCTGTATGTTGTGTCTCCTGGAGAAATCCCCCCCCCCCTTCTCTTACCATGATCCACTTCTTCTTTGATAATTTTTGATGTTGCTCTATAATACTCCTTAGGTACTGCTGCGGTGGCAGTAGCTGGACTCCTGGCGGCTCTCCGCATCACCAAGAGCAGTATGTGCGACCACACCATTGTGTTCCAAGGTGCAGGGGAGGTATGTGCAGCACACAGCCCGAACCTAGCAACTGCCCATTGTCTCCAAGCCCTGCCCGGCCCGACACATTTACTGTAATTATGAGCCAGAGCCCGATTTAAACCTGACCATTTTTTAATGACCGAAAGAACAAGATCCGGGTTTAAAGCGGCCGGAATCGGTTTCCTCAGGAGGGGGGCCGGCGTCTCCCTTAGAGATAGGGAAGCTCCAGGGTGGGAGGAGGCCTCAGGGAAGACCCAGGACTAGGTGGACTCGTGAGATATCCGAAATCATCTGGCCTGGTTGCGGAATTATCAAAGACAGTGCTGAGATGGATAAATCATTGTGTGTGATTGGCATGAGAAACCAAAGCTGGTATGGAGATGTCATGATGCCCCCCCCCCCCCCTTTTTTTCCCTCCCTTTTGTCTTGCTCCCAGGCAGCGATGGGGATTGCTGAGCTGATCGCCATGGCCATGGAGAAGGAGGGACTCGCTAAGGAAAAGTGCTTGAAAAAGATCTGGATGGTTGATTCCAAGGGCCTCATTGTCAAGGTGGTTTAATAAAATATTGCACATATACATATTGTATGCAGAAATACATTAATCCATTGTAGTCCGACCACTATAGCTGATCGGAATGATCACTAGTGAGAAATCCTACAAATTACAACAATCACTTTAAAGATCTCTCAGGGTGGATTTTCCCCAAACAGTTTGACATCCGAAAAACAATCAATGGAAACATTCCACATTGTTAGTTTGTACAACATAATATACGTTTATACGTCTGTAAAAGACAATGCAATGTCAACAGCTATTACATATCTGTATATCCATGTTATTCAGCCCTCAATCCTCCTCTTTGCTGTCCTCCACTGTTTAATTTCTCACTGCTTCTCTCACTCCACCAACAATGCTCTCTCTTTCCTCTTCCCTTTGCACACCTCTCCTCTTCATACTCTTTTCACCTCCTCGTTTCTCTCCCTCGTTTCCAACTGGTCCTCCTCCAGTACAGAGGAACACTTTCAAGAAATCCTTCATTCCTTCAGCAGCAAAATAGTGTTGGTCTGCAATACCAATGTTTTTCACAGTGTCTGGTGTTTCTGCAGATGGTCTCATGTCTCCTATGTCCTCCTCCTCCTCAACCTTTCCTCTCCATCTCTGTAGGGCCGAGACCATCTGACTTACGAGAAGGAGAGGTTTGCTCATGAGCATCAAGAGATGAAGAGACTGGAGGATGTGATTCGGGAACTGAAACCCACAGCTATCATTGGTATAGTCTACATTGACGTTCCACGTCAGGGATTGCTCCGTTGCTGATGGAATTTACGCCGGATTTCACTCATTTAGGATGGTGTATTTTGGGCTCTCTTTGTGTTAGCATTCTAACCTACGGGGGACTTCTGAGGACTATGGTTACCTGGTCCTCAGATCTCTGCAGGGGAAATCCAAACAACTAGCTAGACTATCTGTCCAATCTGAGTTTTCTGTTGCTTAAAGGTCCCATGGCACAAAAATTTCACTTTATGACGTTTTTTAACATTAATAGGAGTTCCCCAGGGGTAGTAGGGGACTACTAAGGTCTATATAAAAGAGACTTCAGATACAGTATTAGGGGACCACTAAGGTCTTATAACGAGACTCAGATACAGTATTAGGGGACCATTAGGTCATATAAAAGAGACTTCAGAACAGTATTGGGGACCACTAAGGTCTATATACAAGAGACTTCAGATACAGTATTAGGGGACCACTAAGGTCTATATAAAAGAGCTTCAGATATAGTATTAGGGGACCAATAGGGTTTACATAAAGAGACTTCAGATACAGTATTAGGGGACCACTAAGGTCTATATAAATGGACTTCAGATACAGTATCAGGGGACCACTAAGGTCTATATAAAAGAGACTTCAGAGACAGTATTAGTGCCAAGGTAGGGGACCACTAAGGTCTATTAAAAGAGACTTCAGATACAGTATAGGGGACCATGAGGTTATATAAAAGAGACTTCAGATACAGTATCAGGGGACCACTAAGGTCTATATAAAAGAGACTTCGAGACAGTATTAGGGACCACTAAGGTCTATTAAAGAGACTTCAGATACAGTATTAGGGGACCACTGAGTCTATATAAAGAGGACTAAGATACAGTATTAGGGACCACTAAGGTCTATATAAAAGCTTCCAAAGAGAACCATGTCAACGTACACGTTCCACCAAGACAAGTTCTTTCTCGAGGCTATTTTGCAGAGGCGATGCTGCTCCGTACGGCACTTAAAGCCTCCAAAGATGATTGTGACTGGTTTAAAGAAATGTCAATAAACCAGAGCATGTTTTTCTCCTATCCTGGAATGCTGTGTGGAGTAGCCATAACCTCCTCCACAGCGCTGTGGAGGAAGGTCTGGCGAAGCGGGACTATTATCGGTAAAAACAACAAGCGTCTGATGTTTTCATAAAAGAGCCAGTTAGCCATTTTGAATATGTTGAACAGATTGCCAGACTGCATGTTAGATAGACAAATCAGTAGATGAAAGATAGATGACAGTGATAAATTGGATGCAAGGAGTAATTGAAAGAAGGGACTGATAGTGCATGTATACATTTGTGGGAGGATTTAAGGTCATATGGGGAATGCTGAAGATGAAGAACAGAATTTTCAGTCTGTGTTTTAAGCCCAGTTCAGACCAAAGATTTGCGACAAGACCAGTTGAAACTTACCATTACTTCTAATTTGCCAATCTGCAATGTTCTTAAACTTGACACTTTACACCAAGGCGACTGTGTATCATCTCGATAGTGACGACTTCCTGTACTCCAGTTCTAAATTCCGAATTTTCAAGCCTTTTTCGTAGCTGGAAATTATTTGTAGCGTCATAGAATATGAACAACCGTAGTTATAGTTGCTACTGTTGCGTTTGTATTAGTAATAAAACAGCAAAAACGTTTTATTTCTCTGATTTACTGCTTTGTTCTGATGGCGTCAGCTGTTGGGAAAGCTCCTAAAGAAGTAGATTGAAATAGGCCTGGGCGATATGGAGAATATCAAACAACACAATGTTTTTATTGTGATAATGTGAGGGTTGACGATTGGTGCTTTCACAAAATAGTTACACAAAGAGATTTTTGATAAATCATCAGTAATGTGGATATAATGACTGAGTGGGTAAAAGCAACTTTTTAAAATCGAAGATGATATCAAGCCTCCTATCGATCAGATATCAATATAATTTTGATATATTGCCCAGCCCTTGACTGAAGTTGGATATTTTGCACATTGACGGCCTGCGTTCTGTCTCAGGTGTGGCGGCTATTGCTGGAGCCTTTAGCGAGCAGATCATCACAGACATGGCTTCCTTCAATGAACACCCAATCATCTTTGCCCTCAGCAACCCTACCAGCAAAGCAGAATGCACTGCAGAGCAGTGCTACACACTCACAGAGGTATTCACTCAGGACTCTCTTCATTGCAGTGATATTCTCATACATTCATGGCCATGAAGTCCTTGTTCATCTCTAATGAATGGGCAAATAAAACCAATAATAATCCTCATTGTGCTGCAGGGGCGGGGCATCTTTGCCAGTGGCAGCCCATTTGACCCCGTCACCCTGTCCAATGGGAGGACGTTCTACCCTGGTCAGGGAAACAACTCCTACATCTTCCCCGGTGTGGGCCTGAGTGTCACCGTTGCTGGCATCCAAAATATTACAGAGGGAGTCTTCCTTGCTGCAGCAGAGGTAACACACATTGAGACATGGCGCGTTCATGGACATCAGAAAAACATTTTTTCGAGTGAAAACGTCACCATTCACGTGACTTCCTGTGGGAATCGGAGGCGGGAAACTGGGGGTAGATTTGGCTAACAGAGTTGTCCCAGTTGTTGACCCGTTGACATTTGGTTCATTGGACATGTTTCAATGACAATACACTGTTTATTGTGGACAAACGTCTCTACCAAGAAACATACACAGATATAATATGTTTCAACTTATTCATATATAGGCCTATGTATAAAAAAAAAACTACACCTTATTCGTGTCCTTTCTATGCTCACATAAGAAAACAGCAGCACTTCTTTGTTATTGTAGCTTGTGTGTTTTCACACACCGGATGCTAGGCTACGTGTAGCAGTTGCTGGCAGTCATGCAACAAGTTGTAATGCCAAATATAACATAGCCAATATAACAGAAGAAGAAGAACACGCATCCCGTAATATCTGCATAGTCATGGGGTGAGATCCCTGATTTTACTAGTTGGCATAAACGCAGCAATAATCAGTACATACACACCCTTTTCATGATTTTTATAGTATTTAATCGACGCAGGAATGTGTACGATTACTCATGTTGTCACTGAACCTCACCTCCTGCAGTCTCAGTAAGGTCATGTCTTGACATAAATTGAATGCCTGGAGCTTTTTAGGTTAGAGCAGAGACACGAAACCTCCACTCCCCTCTTCACCCGTCCAGCACCCCTCAAACCTTCCCAACCCCGAACCTTCTGAGGATTCATCGCTGTCTCTACTGATGTCTCCACACACCCTTTCCCTTATTTCCCCCATCAATTATGCACCCCTTCCTACCCCCATGGCTCAACCCCGGGCAAAAGTAAAACGCCAAGCACCACTACCAGGATGTCAGAAAACTCCTTCCCCCAGACTGATAAGGACGCTTGTGTGCAAATCTGGCAAGCACTATCTGATATGTGCCGGGCCTTGGCTGCAGGACTAGTGATACTAATGACTCTTTCAAGACAAGCCCGGGCCCTGTGGATTCAATTCTTCCTCAATTTCTGTTGTGATAGGTAATAGGAAAAGAGTGAAATAAGCACTTAACTGCAAACTTACAATTTAGCATCCATTCCTCTTCAGCTACAGCCTGTCCCAAAAAATGAAAACACACTAACACTAGCCTTACTAAACGTCAGGTCTTTGGCAGGAAAATCATTTTTAATCAATGATTTTATTACTAAGCACAATCTAGATTTTATGTTTTTAACTGAAACCTGGTTAGACCATAAACAGCGCTGCTGTTCTCATCGAGTCAGCTCCCCCTAACTTCAGTTTTATAGTGAGAATAGATGAATAAAAAAGGAGGTGGAGTCGCCATTTTGTTTAATGACTCATTCCACTGTACGCAAATATGTTATGGAAATTTTGTTTCTTTTGAATATGTTGCCTTCATTAAGATCTCCCCTCAAGCGATGTTCTAAATATCTACAGGCCACCTAAATATTGTGCAACCTTCATTGATGACTTCACTGAACGCTGTCTATATCTGCATTACTTTGATTGTGTAATCAGGCGGGTGATTTAACATTCATGTTGACAGCCCCCAGGACAGGGGGACAAAAGAGCTGTGTTGTGTTTTTGAGAACTATGGACTGACTCAGCATGTGACGGAGCCCACCCACATAAGGGGCACACTCTGGACTTGATTGTCTCCAAAGGTCTGAACATTTCCAAGTTGTGTGTGACTGAGCTTTGCCTCTCTGATCATTCCTGGTGTTTCTTTAACGGCACTATCTCGGTGCCCAAAAGTGTCCAAACAAAGATAATCAGAAAACGGTATATCACTGAAAACACCAGTGACACATTTATACAGCTTTTCTCCTCCACACCAGCCCTCTCTGGGCTATCAGTCAGTGAGCTTGTAGATAATTTAACTGTAAAATCACAAATGTTATTGATGCCATTGCTCCCACTAAGGTCAAAGTTGTATCTGGTAAGAAAAGATCTCCATGGAGAAATGTCCTACTGGTGAGGAACAGAAAAAAGAGAGTGTAGGAAAGCTGAACGAAGGTGGCGAAACAAATCTCCTGGTCCATTATACTCCTATAAAGAGAGACTTCGCATTTATAATTTGGAACTGAGGAATGCAAGAAGGTCCTTTTTCTCTGATATATACTCTAGAAACAATAATAATTCCCGTGCTTTGTTTTGCTACGTTGATAGGTTAACAAACCCTCCAGTACCAGTAGCATCTGAACTTTTATCTACCAAGGCCTGCAATGACTTTGCCCCTCTTCAAAGACAAATTCAAAAGATTAGACAAACAGTCAGTGCCTCCATATCAAGTCCAGGATATGTGCTGTCACAGTGTTCAAGCAAAAATAGTTCCAATATGACAGAATTTCACACGATCAACCATACAAACCTGAGACATTATTCAACATCTGAAAACCTCGACCTGTTGCCTTGATGTTCTACCAACGGGACTTTTCAAAAATGTTCCAATTGTTTGACTTCTGATCTTCTACAGATTGTAACACATCTCTTCTTTCAGGTATCTTTCCACAGCCCTGAAAACGCAGTATCAACCACTCTTAAAAAAGAACAACCTAGACAAGTCACTAATGAGCAACTATAGGCCAATATCAAACCTTCCGTTTTAAGTAAAATCATTGAAAAAGTAGTCTTTCAACAACTCAACCATTTCTTGTCACTAAGCAACAGTTTTGATACCTTTCAGTCGGGTTTCCGACCACACCACAGCACTAAAACGGCTCTTGTCAAAGTCTTTAATGACATCCACCTTACACAGATAATGGCAAAATTTCAATCTTAGTATTACTTGATCTCAGTGCTGCATTTGACACGGTCCACACGATATACTACTAGACCGATTGGAAAACTGCGTTGGCCTTTCTGGCTCAGTACTAAACTGGTTTGAATCCTACCTTAGAATGGGATTACTTTGTGTCTATAGGTAATTATGCATCTGAGCGTACAATATGACTGCGGAGTTCCGCAAGGCTCCATTCTGGGGCCTCTTCTGTTTAACATCTACATGCTTCCACTGGCTCAGATTATGGAGAAAAACAAATAAGTTACCATAGTTATCGGACGACACACAAATTTACATAACCTTATCGCCAGGGGACTATAGTCCATACAAAACTGACTAAGTGCATCGAACAAATTAACGGCTGGATTGCCAGAACTTTCGTGAATTAATGAAGGAAAAACTGAGGTGGTTTTTTTTGGAGCAAGAGAGGACGATTAAAAGTCTGCGCTCAGCTTCAAACAACAATGTTAAAAACAACAGAAAGCCAGAAATCTTGGTGTAGTCATGGACTCAACCTGAACTTTAACAGCCACATTAAGACAATTACAAAGTCGACCTACTATCACCTTAAGATATATCAAGGGTTAAAGGACTTATGTGTCAACAGGATTTGGAAAAACTTGTCCACCTTTACTTCAGTAGACTTGACTACTGTAACGGGTCTTACAGGTCTCCCTAAAAATCAATCAGACAGCTGCAGCTGATCAGAACGCTGCTGCTCGAGTCCTCACTAAGACCAAGAGACTGGATCACATCACTCCAGTCTGAAGTCTTTACACTGGCTTCCTGTGTCTCAAAGAATTGATTTCAAAGTACTCTTGCTAGTTTATAAATCACTTAACGGTTTAGGTCCAAAATATATTGCTGATCTGCTACTACACTAGAACCACCCAGACCTCTCAGGTCATCTGGGACAGGTCTGCTTCTGTCCCCAGAGTCAGAACTAAACAGGGTGAAGCAGCTTTCGTTTCTATGCTCCTCATATCTGGAATAAACTCCCAGAAACCTTAGATCCGCTGCTACTCTCAGTTCTTTTAAATCAAGGCTGAAGACCTTTCTATTTGATGCTGCCTTTCTTTAAATGACTAATCATTTCTTTAAATTTCTTATGCTGCACTGTAAATTTTATTCTTGTGTTTTATGTTTCTCTTTGTTTTTAACTGTCTATTCATGTGTTTTACCGGTTTTTAATGCTTGTGATTTTTAACTGTTTTTACTTGTGTTTTATCTGTTCAACTGATTTTGTGTAAAGCACTTTGAATTGCCTTGTTGCTGAAATGTGCTATACAAATAAAGCTGCCTTGCCTTACATAACCAACGGCGCTGGGCAAGGTTCCTTTATTTTCTTGTTTGGCTCTAAGTCTGAGTCAAAATGTGACTAGAAACAGTTCACACCACAAATATCTCTCTTTCAATATTTCAATCAGGAGAGACAAGTGAATGAAGTAAAGATGAATGTGTAGTATAACAGATGGTAAACAACCGCACACACAATAGCAGCATTAAATGTACTAAAGGTAGAGAATTGTATTCAAACAGAGGCAGCAGTAACAATGTAGCTGTGTTGCTGGGCTGTTGGCTGGATGAGATCAGCTGATCTCATGATTGACAGCCATCATGCGTGACAGACTACGGGCCTAAACATGCTGAAGGATAGTCTTCCTGACTGTGCCTATAGTTTCATATGTCCTAAAAGCTGCGTGTTTCCCGTTCGACAGGCTCTCGCTCACCTGGTGACGGAGAAAGACCTGGCGGAGGGGAGGTTGTACCCTCCTCTGACCTCCATCAGGGACGTCTCTCTCAAACTGGCTGTAAAGGTCAGAGCTCAATGTAACATGAAGAGCAGATGTACACTGCCATGTCACGGTAACACTTTATAATAACCATCACTAATAAAAAGGTAAACTGATAGTGAATCACACTTGAGTTAGAAAGGATTTTACTGTTAAAAGTGTCATGACAATTAATAACGTTACATAATCATTAGTCATTCATGTTATCTTTTACAGTTTGTTGTTGCACACATCCTAACATTTTAATATATTATATTAAGCATTTGTTAATGATTGCGCAATCACGTGTTAGCTGTCAATGAATGTTATTTGGATCGCGATTATAAAGTGATGATTTTAATACCTTGTTAATGATGAATACATACTTTGTAAAGCATCTATAAACATTGTTTAGATGGTGGTTGTCAGGGTTGCACTTTAGTTTTTATGACACATTCGTGACCGTCTCATGTCACTCTTATGAAGATACCTTCAAGTTAAGTGTTATTGTTATCAGTGCACGAATAATCAGGTCTTTAATTTATTGATCATTAAATAAAGATTTAATAGGGCCAAATTAGTTACATGATGCTTTATTAACCTACTTATTAATTCATCATTTACTAATTATTATCAGGATTAGTGGCAACTCTATAATAGCCATCCAAATAATATTTCGGGATGGCTTACAAAACAGTTATTAACATTTGACAAATGATTTAATTATCTATCTAAATTGATGAACTCTTTATTTCATTATGCACTCAATACACCCTCCCTCCTCCTCACCCCGTCCCCTCCCCCTCCATCCACGCACTAACCACCCAACCCCAACCCCCCCAGCCTGGGCTGTCTACAGAGACCGTGTCCAGGGGACAGGCAGCTAGCAGATAGTGAGGAGATGTTTGCTGTGTGTAACAAATATGTTGTAGCCTAAAAAAAAGATGTATTAATGATGGTTATTATAAGTGTTACCCATGTGTCTTTGATTCTGGATGTATGGGGTCTCATTTTCTCCAACGCTGTGCGTTACAGGTCATGGAGTACGCCTATGAGCACAACATGGCGACACTTTACCCGGAGCCGTCCGACAAAGAAGCTTATTTGCACTCACTAACCTATAGCACTGATTATGATGAGTTTGCTGTGGATTCGTACAGCTGGCCAGAGGACAGCATGGTGATGCAGTCATGCAAACTTTAAAAACACTGGACAGAGAGACGGAAGGAGCGCTGGAGGGGTACAGTAAATACTGACATGACATGCAATATCATCAAGAGACTGTGTATAGAGTTGTCTCGTTTATACATCACTGTGGAATCATTGGTGGCAACACATGTCGAGTTATTGGGCGTTATGTGTCTTGATGTCTCCCTCTCCAGTAAAAAGCATTTTAAATCACTGAACCAAATGAAGGTGACAACATGTGAAACACAAAGCACTTTGCAGAACTTCGATGTTTAATATTCCACTAATGGTTGCTATTGCATTGAATTTTATAATAATACATTTGGGGAAAGTCCTTCACAGGCTCCCTTTTAGTTGAACTGTAACAGGCCATTTTTACGACTGTGCCAGCTTTAATCCAAAAACTCTTTGTCAAATAAAAATGGTTTTGATTCATGTTTTTTCATGTCTAATTACATTTGTACTTAAAAAAAGACAAGAGTGTGCTAAGTACAACAAGTCCTCCAGCCTGGTCCTACCAGACTCTGGTACATAAGCCCGGTACTACCAGACTCTGGTACATAAGCCCGGTACTACCAGACTCTGGTATTTTAGCCTGGTCCTACCAGACTCTGGTCCATTAGCCCGGTCCTACCAGACTCTGGTACATAAGCCCGGTACTACCAGACTCTGGTACATAAGCCCGGTACTACCAGACTCTGGTATTTTAGCCTGGTCCTACCAGACTCCGGTACTTTAACCCGGTCCTACCAGACTCTGGTCCATTAGCCCGGTCCTACCAGACTGTTGGAGCCATTTCATTGGTTGAATAGTGTGTGATGCTGGAGGCGTACAAGTTTATTTAAATGTGGCCTAATTGGGTCAGCTGTGTTGCGCACAGGAAGGTCACAGTTTTTTGACGTGGTTAAGTGTGGGATAATGATTAGAAGACCAGTTATGTTTGATTAGTTTTTGTTTACTTAAATAAACGGATTATAATATCCAATTTAAGATTGAAACTCGTGGACAGCAAGTAACTAATTGACAATTCTTTTTACCAAAACACGTATTTACACAGAAGCCACACGTCAATTTCCGACCAAAAACAAAAGAACAAATGTGCGCCAACACAGACTCTGGTACATTAGCCTGGTCCTACCAGACTCTGGTACATTAGCATTAGCCTGGTCCTACCAGACTCTGGTACATTAGCCTGGTCCTACCAGACGTCTGGTTACATTATCCTGTCTACCAGACTCGTACATTAGCTGGTCCTACCAGACCTGGTACTTAGCTTGGTCCTACCAGACCCTGGTACATTAGCCTGGTTCTACCAGACCCGGTACATAGCCCGGTCCTACCCGACTCTGGTACATTAGCTTGGTCCTACAGACCCTTACATTAGCCTGTGTCCTACAAGCCTCCTGGTCATATGCCTGGTCCTACCAGACTCTGGTACATTAGCCTGGTCCTACCAGACTCTGGTCAACATTAGTCCTGGTCCTACCAACATTGTACATTAGCTGGTCCTCCAGCCCTGGTACATTAGCCTGTGCCTACCAGACCCTGGTAATTACTTGTCCTACCAACCCTGGTACATTAGCCTGTTCAACCAGACCCTGTACATTAGCCGTCCTACCAGACTCTGGTACATTAGCCGTTCCTACCAACCTGGTACATTAGCCGGGTCCTACCAGACTCTGGTACATTAGCTGTGCCTACGAAAAAAAAAAAAAAACCAGACCCGGTACATTAGCCTGGTCTACCAACCCTGGTACTAGCTGGCCCTACCAGAATCTGTACTAGCCTGGTCTCTACCAGACTCTGGTACATGCCTTGGCCCTACTACAACCCTGGTACTTAGCCTGGTCCACCAGGACCCGTGTACATTAGCCTGGTCTACCAGACCCTGGTACATTAGCCCGTCCGTAACCAGCCTCTGTACATTACCTGGTCTACAGACTCTGTACATTTACTGGTCCTACCAGACCCTGGTACATTAGCCTGGTCCCTACCAGACTCTGGGTACATTACCCTGCCGTCCCTACCAGACTCTTGACATTGCCTGGTCCTACCAGACCCTGGTACATGAGCCTTCAGCCTGGTTACAAGCTGCCTACCAGACCCTGGTACATTAGCCGTCTACCAGACCTGTACATTAGCCGGTCCTACCAGACTCTGGTACATTAGCCTGGTCCTACCGACTCTGGTACTACTTGGCTACAACCCTGGTACACCGGTCCTACCAGACTCTGGTACAGCCTGTCCTACCAGACCTGGTACATAGCTTGGTCCCTACAGACCTGGTACATTGCCAGACCGTTCCGACCAGAACTCTGGTACATTAGCCTGTCCTACCAGACCCGGTACATAGCCTGTTCCTACCCAGAGCTCCCCGGTACATTAGCTGGTCCTACCAGACTCTGGTCATGAGCTTTGGTCTACCAGACCCTGGAACATTAGCCTGGTCTTACCAACCCTGTACATTAGCCTGTGTCCTACCAGCCCTGGACTTAGCCTTGTTCTACCAGACCCTGGTACATTAGCCTGGTCCGACCATACTCTGGGACATAGCTTGTCCTACCAGACCTTTTACATTAAGCTTGTCCTACCAGACCCTGGTACATTAGCCTGGTGCCTACCAGACCCTGGTAACATTAAGCCTGGTCCTACCAACCCTGTGTTAGCCTGGTCCTACCAGACCCTGGTAATTAGCTGTGTCCTACCAGACCCTGGTACATTAGCCTGGTCCTACCAGACCCTGGTACATTAGCCTACATACATTGCTTTATTGTGAGAAACCAACTTGAAAATGGTCTGCAAGGTGGGTCTGAAATCAGGGCCAGGACTCTAACATTCAGGCTACATACTATACTGTAACTTTTTTTCTCTTGAATCTTTACGTAAAGATTAGTGTGTATAAGGGCTTAGAACATTATGATGGGAGTATATGATGCCCAATGATGGATGGGTTGATACCATTTGTTATTCAGATTTGGTGCAACCAATTTCTCACCACTCAAATTGATGAAAGTGGTCAAAAATCCCTTTAAAACACCACATTAAGACACCAAGAGGAACAATATAGAACCATTGCTGTGATTTGGTATCATAATCTTTAGGAACTGGATTCTTTCAGATATTGGATGGTGAGCATTTCTGTTCTGGAATCTGTTTAGGAACTCCCCTCGCCGAGGAAAGCCGTCTTTTCTCTAAAAGCCCCAGGTCTCTAGTTTGTGGTTGTAAAGTTTCATGAGGCTGTAATTTAAAACAGTGAGCTCAAGTTTCAAAAAATGATCTCACTACAATAATATCATCACACATGGATACAGTTGGGCTCACTGAATCCACTAGAAGTCCAGCTTTTCAGTCGTACCTAATTTATGCAATCCCTGTTTAGGGACCCAAGTATGCAGAAATACAAATACACCATTTTTTTGAATATGCGTAAATAACTAATATATAACTAATTTGTATACTGCATGCAAAACGGTGTTTTTTGCAAAGTCAGGTTGAAGCAGCAACACCCCAGAGTGTAATGACTTGAGCAAGGGTGTGTTTTATTGCTTATAAAGTCCTTTTTTTTACAAGACAAAGATTCTGTTTTTTTCTTCTTTCTAAAGTTACATGCTCTCACTTTTAACAAGGGACTCAGACCATTAATGGCAATGTAGTCTACATGCATGACGTTCCACTTCTGGGATTGCTCCGGTGCCGGTGTAGAACTTTGTGTTGGCGTTCTAAACTCTGGTGGATTTCTGAGGACTATGGTTACCTGGTCCTCAAATCTCTGCAGGGTAAATCAAGACAGCTAGCTAGACTATCTGTCCAATCTGAGGACTATGGTTACCTGGTCCTCAGATCTCTGCAGGGTAAATCCAGACAGCTAGCTAGACTATCTGTCCAATCTGAGGACTATGGTTCCCTGGTCCTCAGATCTCTGCAGGGTAAATCCAGACAGCTAGCTAGACTATCTGTCCAATCTGAGTACCCAGACCTTCTTTCATCATGCTTTGGAGGAGGGTCTGGCAAAGCGAGACTAATGGCAACGGGAACAGACATATGCTGTTTTGCCCTATTTGATCTGCTTGAAGAGGAATTATTTCCTTTCCTCTACACCACAAATAGTGTAAAAAGAAATGATTGCAATCACATGTTCTTTTGACGTGACAGATGAGACTTTGCTTGTGATTGTCTGTGAAACCAAAGCTATGGAGATGTCATGATGCAGCTATCCCACCCTTTGTCAGTGAGGTTTTTTTTCAAATGCATCGCACGGTGATCTGGCTCACTCCAGAGGCCCCCTTCTGTCATTGCAACACAATTAGCAGCTCCTCAATGACTTCATGATCAAATCTGTGCCGATGTTTCATTTTAAAGTAGAGTTTTATCATCAGATTTAAAAGGACTAACCTCTTTGTATGTCCATTATTATCAGTCTCATGCCATTTTAAAAGCAAACAAATGCATAATTGTCTATTTTTGAGTTTGTGTTGTGTCTTTTGTGTTTAAATTATTGTATTTTAGAGGCCACTCTAGGGATAGACATTAAAAATTAGCTTAGGCTATGAATGCTGTGGGTGCTGCATAGCTCTATGCTACAAACTTAATAATCGCATAATAATGCACTTTATTTATAAAGCTTAAAAGACACTGTTTTAATGGCAAATAGACATAGTATGAAAATTCACACACTAAAATACACATATTAACTCTAAGTTCCAGAGGGAGAAGGCAACTAGTCCTTATACAAATAAACACACAATGACATTGTGGCAGGTGTAGCCCACATAACAGAGCCATACACACATGTCAAATAAGTGGTGTGTACATGCGAGCCACAGGGTGTATGTAGGGCGGGGGTGGCTCAGTGGTAGAGCGATTGCCGGCCAATCAAAAGGTTGATGAGCAGGTGGCACCTTGAGTAGTCAGTGAGACTAGAAAAGCGTTATATAAGAACAGGCCATTTACAATAAAAACAGCAGGTGAATCAAGCTTGTTGATGGTCCAACAGCGTTTTGTCTTGTGTGTGTCCGCTGTCTGATGTAAAAACAGGATGATTTTACATTAATGAATCAATCAGGCCAGACAGTCAGTACCAGAGGCCTTGGCTGGCCTGATGCCCAAGCCAGTCTGAAATCGATAGAGAAGCACCCGGACCAGTCAGCGTTCGGCGCTGAGCGTCTGGCCACAGGCGGGATTAGCTTCACCCTCCCTTTTTATTTCAGCCCTGGGCAACCCCCCCC
>NC_045738.1:23960116-23970230 GCF_008692095.1 Etheostoma spectabile | reverse complement strand
TGACACTATGATCAATATGTCTCAATGTCAACACCGTCTGTTGGAAATGGTGTATCCAACGCGTAAACAGCTGTCCGTCGGTGGTGTTTTAGGATAAAGTTGAACACATCTGCTTTGCAGAATGGATTAAAATAGAAAGGGAAGATTTACAGTGAGAGGAAGGCATGACATGGGGGGGTGAACTTTATACCTCCAGAGATTTTCTGCCCAATTCTGAATGTTCTCTATCAGCCGATCTTCTTGTGTTGTTGTCAGATGAACTCTAGTGTCCCTTCCTCATCGCCCCCAGTAATGCTCCAAATGTATTCATTTGAAGGGATTTTTAAATGTGATGTTATTAATTGAACTTTCAGTAAAAGGTTGGTTTGGTTTACATTCCCACTATTGGCAGAAGTTGGACATTTCAAACAAATCCATGACTTTGAGCTATGTTCAACTATTTCAACCATGTAGCATGACTTTTAGACTGTGAGCAGATAATTTAGCAATCTATTTCTACCATTTTTTTAGGTAAATATGCCCACTGTTTCCATCTGTAACTTGTGGCTATTTCACCATGTTCAACCTTTTTTTCACTATCACTATCTGTCTGTTTGTGTTAACTTTAGAGGTCTCTGCTAGCTTGCTATGTACTTTGCATGCACTCTTATTCACAATATGTGGCCTTCAGGTTATATACTTAATATGTGGGTGCATATTTTCCGTCAAATTAGGATTTGTAGTTCAAATTAATTCAATAATAATTTTAATTCAAAATATATCTCACTTGAATTGAGCTATTGTACAATACCTGCAGTGTATCTGCAGTGTATCACTATCTCTCTGGGTGTGTGGCTCGCCCGTCACCCTGCAGCCCTCTGCAGCACCTTGCTGGTCGCTGACCGGCTGGGTGCCTGCCAGCTGTAACCCCCGTATCATTTTGACCTTGTTTACAGTCTCACATGAAATGGCACCTTGCTGAGACCTTGTGATCAGTGCCAATCAGTACACCCCCCCCCCCGGAGGGAATATCGCGTGTCTACCCATCCTCCCTGCCGCCTGTCTGCCACTGAGCCCACAGCTTTACTGGATGGGACCACAGACGCAGCAGACGGGCCGCATCATTTCATTTCCTCTCAGGATCCGTGATTTGGCCTTTTGCTCCATCTCCTTTCACAAAGTATGATTCATACATTTACTGTTGCCACTTCACCTCGAAGAAATCAGAATCAGAATCAGCTTTATTTGCCAGGTATGAGGACACATACGAGGAATTTTTCTTTGGAGCATCGTTGCTCACACTGTGCTTACACATACAAAACAAAATATACACACTAATATATACACACTCTAAACAGAAACAATATAGAGGCATGAGTGCAATGAAGAGTTCAATAAAAATGATTTAAATGTGGAGCATAGTGCAAAAGAGACTGTGATAAATAGTATTATGTTATTATATTACAATATGATCAGTATTACAGTAAATGTTGCAGATATCCTGATTCATGTTATAGATAGATAAATAGATATTTATTGATCGCAATAAAATGGGAAATTACAGTGTTACAGCAGCAAAATCAGTCACACAGCACAGGATATAAACATAAATGAAATACTAGGATACAATATACATACTCTACATGCATACAACATACATGAAATAATAGGAATAAAATATAAGAACAAATATTTGAATATATACAAGTTGAGAATGCAAAAATGTGCAAAGGCTTAAATCGTATGATGAAATGTAAATAGACCAATTGTGCAGGTTGCAGTATTGTGGTGAAGGTGCTGAGAGAAGGTGCTTCTGTTGGTCCAGTGTGTGTGTGTGTGGGGGGGGGAGAGAGGTGGAGAGGGTGGTTGGGGTCGGGGTCGGGGTCGGGGTCGGGGGTCATCCATTCTACCCTAACTATAATTTATCATTCGTACTCCCTTACTGGATCCTCTTCACTTGCAGTGGCTGCAGATGAACGCGCACCCTGCTATGAAAGACCAGCAGAGGGTGCTCTGACATGTTGTTTCATCAGTAAAAGACCTTTAAAAAGCACAATAGTGCAACATTTGTGGAAATAATGATTTGAATGCACACATTATTATCTCTCCTCCCCGGCACATTTTCTTCCATCATTACCTTCTCTTGTAAGTTTCCTGCAACCTGTGTTGTTAATAAATCACTGTCATATAATCACTAGAAACCAAACTCACTGCTTTCACATTGGGCTAATTTCACCAGCTACATCTATATATATATATATATATATATATATATATATATACGTATATATAATAGTCCAGACGACTGTATTGTCCCTGCTCTTTGTATGACTCGGCCAGCGAATGGGCATTATAGTCTGTGATGATGATGGGTAAATTGGACAAAACCTATGTCTATAATTGGCTAAATGGAATAAAATACATTATGGTAACATATTATTTACTGCGGCTCTGATCTCTATGAAAAATGTCATTTTTCATTTACATTTATTAACATTTCAGAATTAGGAATTTTAGATATTTTTACTAAACCGAGCTAGTATAGACCAACAACAGAGACATGTTTAGAGTTCTTAATCAGCTGACCGCTTGTAGTTCTGAACATTTAGAGAGCTTTGGAATATGTAATAATATCTAAATACAATCCAAATGGTATTGTATGCACACTACTAAAAACTTAACTATTGTCAATGTATTGTTGAATTACATCTCATCTTAAAAATGAAATTTGAATTATATTAAAAAGAAATGATTCCCCTTTTAGCTGGGGACCCCCTGGAACTCTTCAAGGACCCCTGGGCTTCCCGGACCCCACCTTGAAAACCACTGAACTAGCACACCTTTGCCTCAAACTCTGCTTTTTGTCTGCTGAATAAATAAAAACATGACTTTGTCCACAGAAATCAAATGTTTTACAGCAGCGTCCGTTTCAAAAAAAGCAAAATCAAATCATGCCTCTGCATCATGCTGGAGCTGTGTATGTCTATATGGATCATAACTGCCTTTGATCGTTGTGTTGATGTCTGCTCTCAGATGAGCTGAAGCACTCTTATGGCTTACTTTTTTCTTTTCAGACACACAAAGTGTCAAGCGAGCTGCTGAAACTGTGGTGTAAACAGCATAATAATCTGATATGTCAAGGAGTTACTGTAGTTCCTAGCCTGGATGGCAGCCGAACGTAGCCCCGCCCACAACATTTGAGATCAGGAAGTTGGGTCTGGACTTGATCCATTGTGGAGCAACTATGCTCAAACCAGAGCTGTTCGGACCAATCAAAGTGTCAGGGCGGGCTTTATGCAGTGATGGACAGATGATCGATAGTAACGTAATCAATCACGTTGCCAAAGAGCGCTTGGGTTGAATTTGTTTACAACAAAGATGGCCGCCACTGGAGATTTGTAGATTCCGTCATCGCGTCTGTTATAGAAAATTTCAACAGCGCATTAATTTTTTCACCCTTCCTACGGGATTCAGCAAATGTTCAACATAAGTACGTCACATCCTCCGTTGCTCTGATTGGTTGCAGGTCTATCCAATTGAGTGCTGAGGTATTTTATTTCCTGGTTCAGGTTGAAACACGCCCCCATAATCACAGCCCAATGAAGCAGTATCAGACTCATACTCAGAGTATGACAACGTACAATGTACAACAATGTAGTTCGTGTACTTGGCTCAAATTGCCAATTTGCAGCTGTTTAGAAATTGAAACATTTGTGTTATTGCTGAGGCTAGATATGTACCATATACGTTTGACACAACTTTGAATCTTCTTTAAAAAAAGAATCAAAAAGTAAGCTTGGATAATCAATGCAGTTATCCAGTATCAATTTTTTAAGGTTCAGTCATTGTCACGGGCTGCTTTGAGATCTAATTACATTTCTTGTTTTTTCGGTCAACTTGCCTTTTAAGCAGTGTGTTTGGTCAAGTTGTCCCTGAAACACGCAACAATATGCAGAAATGCATTGTTATCAAACCCATTTTTCATAGAACATGTATTAGATATTACATGCACTCTACCGCCAGTGGAGACAGTGAGTGCAGTCAATATGTTTATGATATTATATGATATATATATACATTACAGGCTTAACTCTTATCTGGGACTCAAAGCTAGAGTGGTCATTTAGTTTTACCTGTAGACCAGTCCAACACCAAAATATAGGATTGATAACACTCACATCACACATAGCAGTGTTTTCCCCAGGTTTGTGGAAGCCTTAGGTGCACATATTTGAGGCGGGGGGGGGTGTTTAGAGGTCCTCCCTCAAGAAAATGTGACGTTTTTTGCAATCCAAAACAGGAAATGCCTATTATTTGCGACCATTATCATATCTGTATCCATGTCTAAATTAATGGACATGGACACAGACATTAAATAAATCAAAATCAAAAAGCTTGAAGACAAAAACGACAACATCTTGACTGGGGATTCATCAGATCTGAGATAATTAATTTAGTTAGTTCACTCAACGGCTTGGGTGCTGCACCTGAGCCTTATCGACCCAGAAATGCATTTATTTAATTTGGATTTATTACTTTTTTTCTGTATTTTTCAGAAGGCCAGAACCTGCTGTACAAAATAACCCCCAAAAATAAGTCTACTCGGGACTTGTTGTCGTGTGAGACGACACAAGTTGCCACACCAAGTGACCTTTATTTCCTCAGCAGATCCAGGTCCCTGCCTGGCTGGTGGTGGACTGAATGGGGACAATTATCAAGAAACCACCTCTGTTCAGCAGCTTCATGGCGTTCTGCTGCTCCCGTGAACGACTCTGTGAGTAATTTAGAGCGACGCCTCCGTTTCGCAGACAGTTCGTGAGGCCCCCGCACATCGCACAGGTTTTAGCCTGAGAGGCAGTGGTGGGCGCAGGTTTCAGACAGCCTGTTGTTTCTCAGGCGGGTACCACGCGCCGTTACCAAGCAGGAGCGCCAACGCCTTGACAACTTTTCCACAATTTAGATGACGCCTTGCACTCAGCGCGGGGATTCTTGCACTGAAATCCAACGTGACATGTGTGATCACAACCCAAAGTCGTGTTTAATTAAATGTTGCAACACAGGGCGAGACACAGACATCGTTCCCTGCGGGGCTCATCACTGAAAAACCCCACACGTTCTGCTAAAATAGGCCACTATGCAACGTTTGTGAGGTGTAGGTTTGCTGATGTGAACCTTTATTTTAGTCATAATTCTACAAGTGACAGGTCCAGATATTTAGGACAAGGATTCTGTTCATCTACGAAATAATTCAAGAGTAGGGAAACTGAACATGTTTTAGCCTAGTTTCTTTTGAGCTATGCATGCTCAGCCTTTAGCTGCTGAGCATGTCTTTGCCGCCTTTTGAATGTCGGCACATGCTGGCCGGGCTTGTGCTTATTATTCTGCTGCAAGCTCCAGATGGATCAACGCATGCTGAAAATATTACAAGCAAGACATTTGCATGTGACCTTAATCCCTTCACTTCTGCTCCACCATGCAAACAAGTCAGTCCAATGACATTATTCCATGACCCCGGATCAGAACATTTGCACTCCATAACACTGGGTATTCAAATTGGCAGATTGTGGTTGTTTACTACAAAAGACAAGCTATGTCTCTCAAAACACGTATGAATAGTTTAAGTTCTGCCTACTTTTTTGATATTATTTTAGACATATTGGATCCCATTTGGACATTAACGCCACCATTGATATTGCTGTGGCTGAGAGATCAATACAGGCAAGGGCATAGGTTTTGGTTTAACATTGGGGGGGGGGGGGGTCGTGCCCCATAAAATGACATTAAATGTGGCCGTCAAACACTTAATTTCCAGCAACTATTTATGGTAAAAATGTAAAGGAAATAATTATTCTCCTGTATTGTTGAAAACTTTCTATAAATTCTAATCTCGCTTTGCCAAACCTGGACTAGTCCAGACATTATTGGATGGGAGAAAAATGTGCTCTGGTTGATTGGGATTTCTTTAAACCAATCACAATCGTCTTTGGAGACGCTAAGCGCTGGACGCGCCACGGCAACGCTGCAAAATAGCCTTGGGAAGGAACTTGTTTTGGTGGGACCTGTACGTTCAGAAGTAGTTGTCAACAGAAAGCTCCAATTGGACAGGTAGTCTAGCTAGCTGTCTGGATTTACCTTGCAGAGATCTGAGGACCAGGTAACCATAGTCCTCAGATTGGACGATAGTCTAGCTAGCTGTCTGGATTTCCCTGCAGATTCTGAGGACCAGGTACACCATAGTCCTCAGATTGGACAGATAGTAGCTAGCTGTCTGGATTTCCCGTAGAGATCTGAGGACCAGGTAACCATAGTCCTCAGATTGGACAGATAGTCTAGCTAGCTGTCGGATTTCCCTGCAGAGATCTGAGGACCAGGTTACCATAGTCCTCAGATTGGACAGATAGTCTAGCTAGCTGTCTGGATTTACCCTGCAGAGATCTGAGGACCAGGTACCATAGTCCTCAGATTGGACAGATAGTCTGCTAGCTGTCTGGATTTACCCTGCAGAGATCTGAGGACCAGGTAACCATAGTCCTCAGATTGGACAGATAGTCTAGCTAGCTGTCTGGATTTACCCAGAGATAGAGGACCAGGTAACCATAGTCCTCAGATTGGACAGATAGTCTGCTAGCTGTCTGGATTTACCCTGCAGAGATCTGAGGACCAGGTAACCATAGTCCTCAGATTGGCAGATAGTCTAGCTAGCCTGTCTGGATTTACCCTGCAGAGATCTGAGGACCATAGTACTCAGAAATCCATCAAAGGTTAAAACTCCAACACTAAGGAAGCAGAAGGTAGCGGAAATCCGGCCAAAACAAATTCCGGCAGCAATGAGAAATCCCGGAAATGGAACATAGTGGACATGGACTATGAATATTCAAAACACGTGTTTCAGGATGTTTTTTATGTGACATCCCAACAACAAATCTGAAAAAGAAGGAGACCTTGCTAAAGCCACAAGCTCTAAATTTTGAATAGTTAAATCAATCTATCTATCTATCTATCTATCTATCTATCTATCTATCTATCTATCTATCTATCTATCTATCTATCTATCTATCTTTTGTAACCCCACAATGTTGCAAAGTAGACGCAATTCTTGTAATCCGTACATGTTTGAGGCCCCTGAACAGTTAGTTTTGACTCTTTTGGGGATTGGCTTGTATTTCTTATTTTTTAGAGGTGGAAAATCTACCTTTTTTAAATATTGGGGGGAAATCTACCCCTATGAGTGCAAGATTTAGTCCATCATGGTTCACTATCTTTAAATGTGTATTATTCAAAGAAACAAATACCGAGACTTTAAAAAGGAGGATCCCTAACTCTTTCCTTTGGAACTTTGTCAAGAGACTTGATGAAGGTCCAGAGGGACCAAGACATGAGTTTCTTCAACGACTGGTGATGATGGAGCAATTCCTTCTTCAGGTCTAATATTATTGTGTTCATAGTTCATGTGCATATCGTCCTAAATGTACCGGCATGTCAGGAAGCAATAAGAAATATTGTACAATGTAGAATTGAGGGCTTTTGATTAATGCATTAGTACATCTTTTAATTTATTTGTATTGTGTGTGTGATCAGTGGATGTTCTTAAACAAGTGTGAAATGATTGATTGACAACGAAAGGTAAGCCCACCATTACACCAGAGATACTTAAGACCAGTAATAAGCCTGAATACAGTCTGAAGCACACCATTGTGTAAAATTGCATTTAGCATGCATGGATTTTAAGATATTAACATGCATGCATTTGCAACAATAGCCGTGGTCATTGTTTCTGGATCTTCATTAATTCTGTAATTGTCCGCTGCCAGTGATTTACTGCCAAGTTCAGTAAACATCAAAGCATTTTCCCTTTGCTGCTGAAACCAGACATAACCCATTAATGCATATTGCATCTTGAGCTCAATAAGTTGCCTAATGAATTCTGAGAGGCAACAACAGCTTCTGGTTGTTGTGTGTGTGTAGAAAGTATTTTGTCCCTCTTTGCTTGTGTGGTTACGGTGTGTGACCGTCCTGCCGTCTGTTTGTACGGTGTGCGTTGCTGATTATAAATGAGGACAGTGGGGTGTGTGTGTGTGATGGTAATGTGGCCTTCAGTGCTCTCCTTGCCCATTAATAACCAGGTTGGCTTTGATGTGGCCACGATGAGCGAGGTGGCCCCTTTGCTTGCATCAGTTGCGGCACGTAAACCCGCCTGTTGTGTTATCTCCTTACCTGCTCAAGGGTCCACCTGAGTTGGTTCACCTGCCAGATACATTAAAGAACCTGTGTTTTTTTCTTTTTGATCAATATGTCACAGTGGCCCGTACCAAGCCAAAATCACATAACTGCATTCGTTCTGTATGAAGCTCAAAATAATCTTTCGCAATACAACAACACAAATGTGTAGAGAAAGACAAGGCGGCTACGTCCTCAGAGGGGAACTCCATTGGAAACAACCTACCTGTAACACAGAGATGAAAAGCAGATGCATATCTGTGTGTGGCGTGAAGTTATGGAACGCATTACCAGAGGAATTAAGACATAGTAGGAATGGCTTCAAATTTAAAAAAGGGTTAAAAGACATGACATTAGATACGTAAAGAAATTGAATGTACAATTGTTGTTGTGGGTTGGGGTTTTGTTGGGTTTGTTTTCCCGTTTCGGCCTCCCTGTGAATGTCTGTGTTTTCCCCGGTCCCGTGTGCTTGGTCCTGTCTCATCCCCCCGGTAGCGTCTGTATGTTTCGCATTTTGTTTCATTTTGAAATCTGTTTTCTTTCCTGTCCTCCTCCAGGCTTGCTCCCCGTGTTTTCCCGCTCCTGTGATTACCTGATGTTTTCCACCTGTTTCCCCGCCCTCTCGTCACCTGCCTCTTGTTGTCTAATTACCTGGTGTATTTTAGGTCTGTGCGCCAACAACTAAAAGTGCATAAATAAAGAATCGTAAAAGCTTCATCCTTCTAAATCTTGTCAGCCCTCCTAGTCGGTGTGTTCCTGCCCGTCTCCTCATGGTTCCCTGTGGCTGTCCATGCCCAGGCACAGCCTCCGTGTTTTCCCCGTAAGTCTGTTCCACGTCGAGTCTCATCCTCCCTGTTTCGACCCCTGCCTTCTGTCTGGATCTCTGTTTGAACTTTTTTCCCCCTTTCTCCTGTGTTCTTGGAACTCCGGCTGTTGCTACCTTTTGTTAGACTGTCTAAATAAAGACCCTCTGTTTAACGGATTATTCTGCCTCCGTGCTGCATTTGGGTCCTTTCCCCCGCATCCCGTCACAATTGTGTTAGAATGTTGATGACAGTGATGATGGTGTTGATGTCATCATTATAATCATTATGGTTATCATCATTATTTAGGGTATTATTTACCTTAGGGTGGCAATGTACTGTATATATATGTATAAGTACTGACCCTTAATGGGTATATGTAGGCATGTACAGTATGTATGTATATATGTTGGTAAGTGTATAAATGCATCTGCAAACACACTGTATGTATGTATGCATGCATGTGGAAAGTTATTTGCGCAAGTGTATATAGTTCTTTGTAACATTATGTCCATTCAAAAATATTAAATTAATGTTGAAGGCTTGGCGTTCAACACTTAAATGATTAAGTAATAGATTTGACTTCCAAGAAATACGTAGATTTGAAAACAAAAATCCAAATCGAAGCCGCAGATGCCGGGATATCCTGACCTTTAGTCTCAGGTGTAGGTTAAGCACCAAAAGCATTGGATTGTACATTTCCCACAATGCAACTTGTCTTTCCTTAAACTTTCTGTCCAAGGTACATGTTCACATCTTGGGTGAATACCTCAAGGTGGGTGTCAGAAACTACGCGCTACAGCTTTAAATCTGCTAAAATTGTTTTATTTACATTGGACCATTGGTTTTATGGCCCATAACATTGTTTTCATTCACTCTTACAGCTCTCACCTGGATCGAAGAAGAAAACCTAACAACCCGACATAAGCTACCTGGCCAGCACCAAGCGGCAAATGCAAGCTGATCAACGTTTAGCTGCAAAAATGTCTGAGATTTTTTTTTATGAATAGTTAATTAGGAAACAAACTAGAAGTACAAGGAGTAAATCATGGGCAGGAACAGGACTCTTAACCCTTGTGTTGTCCTCGGGTCAAACTGACCCGTTTCAAAGTGTT
>NC_045738.1:23959913-23960106 GCF_008692095.1 Etheostoma spectabile | reverse complement strand
AATATGGATTTCTTTCAACCAAATTGCCCCAAAATAACATGGTTGATTCCATACAACATTCTTCAGGTAAAATGAATGATTACTTTCATTACATTTTTGCTGTGTTTTATTTAATCTTATAGCATTTTAATTCTTTTTTTAATGGTTTCAATACAGTGTGGGGACTAAATCCTCTGATCTTAACTATTAGTCA
>NC_045738.1:23955705-23959903 GCF_008692095.1 Etheostoma spectabile | reverse complement strand
TAATTTCTGCTTTTTTAACTAAAAACGTATGTATAATTTGATATAAATGACATTTGTTGACCGTGAATTCCAAGAATAAGTGTGAAATCTATCATTAAACCAGCTCAGGTTTTTAAAAAGGTGCCAAAAGCATGGAAAAAGTGACAAATAAATCAGAAGAAGCGACAAAAACATGGGAAACGCACAAAGAAATATTCATTTTCAATTTTGACCTGGAAGGGCAAGTTTATGGTTAACGGGAAGACAACACAAGGGTTAATCAATGTTAATATTCATATCTGTTGGATCTGTAAATTTGCAATCGTTTGCTAACATTTTCACCGTCAGTGTTCTGTTTAAAATAGGCGTCTGCTGCCCCCAAGTGGCCAGAAAAAGTGAATATTCCGTCGCGTTAGGGGCGCGTTGAATAGTCTCAAATACAAGTCTCCTTTAAAAAACAAATCCAAGGCACAAAATGCAATTATTTTACATTATCTTGCAATTTAAAATGGCAAACATCATAGGTCCGACCAACGTCAGTTGTCTTCACAAAAATGAATAAAGATTTCTCTCATAATTCAGACTGATTCAGAGAACTAACAACTCAACCAAAGCAATCAGATGGACACACTGTACATAGAACCACACAGGATTGCTATACTATTTGTGATGCATCTTTTTATTCCTCTGCAACATTTTCTACAATAGAATCTGCAAACATACAGCCTGAGGTAACTACTTTCATACACCAAAGGTTGTTTAAAATATTCATCTGTTGCGCTGGTCATTGAATGTCACGCAGACCTGTAAATAGCAACTGATGACACTCTAACCTTGTGCTGAATCCTCCATTTCACATCCATATCTCCCCACAAACGCACAGCAGTTCAGGTCAAATTATTTCATGGAATAAAAAAAAAAAAAATGCAAGCAGAATAGATCTATCAATGAGTATTTGTCTCCCTGTCTTAGTAAAAACATATCTGTGTGCGTGTATGAGAGTATCTGTCTTATGCTGGCTGCATATGGGTGGATGGCTCATTATCTATTGTTGGCAGGCACAATGGCCTGGAGGCCAGGCTACGCTGGCCCAACAGCCCCCAGCACAATACCTGTAAACAGCGAGCCACCTAATTGAAAACAGTCCAGCATCACCATGTTTTCTCACAATGACAAAGCTGATGAATAGGCTTTCCACAAAAAAAAAAAAGGTGGGGGTGTATTCCAAATTAAAGGTTGCCGCAGTGAAAGTATCAAATGTAACCTCATACATGTTGTCAGATATATATATATTTATATTTTGCGACTGGTTCTCAAACTGCAGGTGCTCTTAATCAATGCTATTTCACAGTGGATGTTGTTGTTGCGATTACACATGTTAGCCCCCATGAGATGTAGAATCAGATGACACACAGCATTGATTTGCTTGCTTTTAAAATGTTCTGCATCGGCTCACTAATGCATCTAACCCTCATGTTGATTGGTCACCAATGTGCCCCTCATATGAGCCTCTAGGCACTGAAATTAGAGATGTAATCGCCCTGTACGGTCCAAATGAGGCCTATAGGTCCTTTACATGACATACACGAGTGTGGAAATGTCCTTTTATGTAGGTCAGTGAGTCTACATCCATCCATCATCTCCACCCACCACGATCTTAAACAGAACAGAAGAGAGGGAGGAAATCTAAAAAAAGAGCTTTGCGTTACTCATGCTCGACTGCATGTGGGCTAAGTAACAGTAATCCAATCAGATAAAAGACTAGTCAACATACAAGTTTTGCCGGAAATCTCAGCCTCTGCGTGCCCACCACAAACTAACTAGTTCCCTGTCAACTTGTTGGCTTCCATTATGCTGAGCTCTGACATTGCAGACCTAATTCTTTTGACGCTGTTCTTTAAGTGGGATTTGCGATTAGGCTCAGATATTTGCCTCTGTTTTCTCTCATGCGCAATAAGGAGCCTCAGCCATATCTCTGTCTCCACACTCTTTTAATACTCTATATCTTTTGTGCTTTCTAACCAAGTGGCTGCTATGCTTGTTGTGTACACTGAAACTGAAAAAAACAGCCAGCATTCAAAGCTATTGGCTGGTTGTTGTAGTATGGATTGTGGCTCACGGATGCTGTTGCTCAGCTGTTGAGGTTGCATCAAAGGTGAGTGAAACAGAAGGTCAGATGAAATGCGGGTGACACAAAGGTGGAACTAAGGAACAAAGGTGGTTCAAAGTATCTAATTCCCCCTTTGTGTCATACCATAGGTATGTTCTGAATGACCTAGACTATTGCTGTACAGTAAAGAAAAACTGGAGTTTTCCCACAACTTCTGCACACAACTCAGTGCTGTCCTGTTGGTCAGAGAATATTGCATCCAAAATGTCCATCTTGATTGATGTTACTGTACCCGTTACTGTAACTGTTTTGGTTCTGAATGACCTGCCAGCTTTCTAAAGCTCAAAACAAAAACGTACAGCTGCTAAGAGAATGATTGCAACCGGTTGGAAGCCACCACAAGACATGTCCATCCGTACATGGACTCTTTCCTTTTTGGATGTCATGGATATGGAGCCATCAGTAGCATGTGTCCACAAGGCCACAGCCTGGATCTCAACCTGCGCATGTGATTGGTCCCTTGTGTTTTGTCTGTCTGTGTGTGCGTGTGTTTGTGTGTGTCTTTTTCTTGCATGTAAGGTTTTGTCTCCCTCCGTCCCAGCTTTCCTCTCTCTGTTTTTTGCCTCTGGGACGCCTTCCATTGTCTCAGTGTGTTGTTTGTAGTTTTTTGTGTTATAATTTCTGAATGTAAAAGAAAATTTCCAATCACAAAAAACCAAACTGCACACAACTCGCACTAGGCAAGTTACACTAAGTGTTACTCAGACCGTGAGAACAGTTGTATAATGTCTTCTTTGACCCTGAAGGAGCTTTTGGAAGTCTTTCTAAAAATAACTCTGGTGATGTCACTAAGGTTATGTTGGCTTGGAGACTACATATTTCTCAAAAAACATTTGCGTTGCTGTCTAATGAGGAGATGCTTTCATGCTGCGTTAAGGGGAAATTATAGGATCAAACTTTTTTGGAACTTGAACCTTACGTAAAGTCCCTTACACATAAAAAATAACAAGTAAACAAAAGATATACAGTATAGAAATGATCTGTTATAGTTAAATGAATTGCACTGTGGGTAATGGGGTCCTCTGTGATTATTTGTATTTCGACCATTCTTTTTCTTTGTTTCTTTCTTTTGCATGTTTATGTAAATGTAATACTAAATCTCCTTAATATCCGTTTGAAGAAAAAAACTTCTTAATTTTCCTTATCTAACAAGGTAAACATGTCACAGAGATTCAAATTTCTTTTTTAAAAGAGACCTTGGCAAGAAAGCAATATAAAAAACAACAATGTTAGTCATCATCTTACCATTCTCTAACGTTAAAAGTAAAACATACATTATGAACATGCAAACAATGAAGCATAAATCTCATAAGTATCCCAGCCCGACTTGAAGTTTCAAGGATTTTTTTTTGTAAAAAGGGTTATGTCACACCCAAATGATCTTACATGTCTCACCCATGTCTTTCCATTTCACAGGCTTCTCATTTTAAGTCAGCTGGACACAGACTTTTCAACCATTTCACGGATTTAATGAAAATGAATCCGCTAGCTAGCCATGAAAAAAAATCTAGCTGGCAAAATCACTGGTCGCCATCCAAAATTAAGAAGCTTTGTCTGCCTCTAAAACAAAGGACCTGTCTATTACTATAACTGAGTATAACTGACATATTACTATGTCAAATGTTATCTGGCATCATTACCATTGGTATGCCATGCTACAGCAGAATGCAAGCTCAATAGACGTTGCAACAGTAACTAAGGAGGATGATGATTAGCAAACGGTCAGTTGATTGGTTAATTTAACAGTAGTCTATGTTGACGATGTTTCATTTCTGGAATTATTTAACCCTTGTGTGGTATTCGGGTCAAATTGACCTATTTCAAAATGGTAAAAGTTACATTTTTTTCTACCTGGAAATCAATGGCTTTACTTTATTTCCTGTGATTAACGTGTATTCCGTACTCAGTTCACCAAATTTTCTGGATATGACACTTATGTTTTTTGTAGATTTTTAACATGAATTACAACCTTATGACAAAAAACAAACCCCACTTCCATTTTTAATTGGGTGCTAGTAGAGACTGATTGCATTCCCTAAACATATATGT